>NC_134400.1:119694213-119994213 GCF_050003625.1 Haematobia irritans
CTTTTAAAAATTCTCATTTGGCAAAGCACCAATTACTAACACGGTTGTCACGATTTTATTTCTATAGAATACTTTATTTCTATAGAAAATTTTCGTAAAATTTTACTTCTATAAAATATTTTCGTAAAATTTTATTTCTTAGTCAAAATTTTTAATTCAATAGAAACTTTTCGTAAAAATTTATTTCTATAGAAAATTTTTTAAAATGTTATTTCTATAGCAAGTTTTGTAAAAATTTTATTTCTATAGAAAATTTTGTAAAAATTTTATTTCTATAGAAAATTTTGTCAAAATTTTATTTCTATAGAAAGTTTCGTCAAAATTTTATTTCTATAGACAAACTTGTAAAAATTTTATTTCTATAGAAAATTTTGTGAAATTTTTTTCTATAGAAAATTTTGTCAAAATTTTATTTCTATTTTGAAAGTTTTGTCAAAATTTTATTTCTATAGAATTTTTTTTTTCAAAATTTTCTTTCTATAGAAAATTGTGTCAAAATTTTATTTCTATGGAAAATGTTGTCAAAATTTTGTTGTCTATAGAATTTTTTTCAAAATTTTATTTCTATAGATTTTTTTTTATTAGTTTCTTCATTGTTTGCGTTACAGAAAAGACCTGAGAACTAAAGAAACCACGTGGGAATAATATTAGAGAAAAAGCAAGTATTAGCCAGAAAAAGTAAAAAATTGAGTTACTCTTTATTTCCATATCCTGTAAATGAGTCATCGCTTATCACAAAAATTATATATATATATATATATATTTCTTCTAAACAAACTTCCTTACAGCGAAAGGCAAACAATGGTTGTTTGTCTAAAATTTCGTTTCATTTTCAATAAGCACAATTGACTGCTATATAACGACGATATTTCTTCTAGCTACTGTCGAAATCTCACTGAAACCGTTGGAGGAATTCATCTGGGTTTTTATAATACGAAGGTTTATCAAATATACTCGAATTTATTTTTGACCAACTTAGGTTATTGGCCGATAAACCAATTCTTTCTTTGTCCATAATAATTGCCAATCAAAATTGGCTATTGTCAAATTTCCATTAGATTTAGTTGATTACTCGATGTACTTAATTACCGAGAGCTTAAGATAGCAGTATGAAAGGGAATTGAACTTGTAATGTTTGCAAGTACACTTCTCGATAACATTTTAGTTGATTTGAATATTATTATTGTTAGAATATGGAAAGTGTGCTCCATTGCTAGCGTTCAAAATTAAATCAAAATATTTCGTTGTTGTTCCAGACACATATCTTGACATATATACCTATGATATATTCGGCAGAATGCAATTGCATTTGTTTTTCATTTTTTTGACTTGAGATAGCTTTCATATGCAATAATAGATTAGATCAAAGTAGGGCCAACTTCTAAATGGTATCATCTAAGACAAAGGCTTTTGGGGTGACTATCGCCACTGTATAAAAACGTTGAGGATTTCTTGGATAGGTATCAGTTGTATTCCTGGTGTATCAACATGAAATTCTTAATTGTTTTCGCCTTGGCTTTGGCCGCTGTTTCCGCTGAGGAAATTTTCCAACGTGATGTTGTTGTGCCCGTTTTGCAGGGCGATGGTCGCATCACCAATGGTCAAACTGCCTCTGTTGGTCAATTCCCGTACCAAGTTGGTCTTTCCTTGAAAGTTAGTGCTCTCTCCTCTGCCTGGTGTGGTGGTTCCTTGATTGGTAACCAATGGGTTTTGAGTGCTGCTCACTGTACCGATGGGTTAGTATAACAAACTGGAGAGTTTTGAAGTGGTAATTGTATTTCATGATCCTTTCCGTTTTTTTTTCAGTGTTTCTTCCGTCACCGTCTACTTGGGCGCTACTGTCCGTACGAACGCTGAAGTCACCCACACTGTTTCCAAGAACGATATCATCATCCACAGCGGCTGGAACAGCAACACCTTGAAGAACGATATTTCCTTGATCAAGATCCCCTCAGTTTCATACACCACCAAGATCCAAGCTGTTAAGCTCCCTGCAATCTCTAGCTCTTACTCCACTTATGCTGGTGATTATGCCATCGCTTCCGGTTGGGGCCGTATTTCCGACTCTGCCTCTGGTGTAACCAACAACTTGCAATGGGCCCGCATGCAAGTCATTACCAACACCGTCTGTGCTGCTACTTATGGTACCTCCATTGTTACTGCTTCCAACATTTGTGTCTCCACCGCCGGTGGTGTTTCCACCTGCAACGGTGACTCTGGTGGCCCATTGGTTTTGGAATCCTACAAGGTACAAGTGGGTTTGACTTCCTTTGGTGCTGCTGCCGGTTGCGCCAAGGGCTACCCAGCTGCTTTCACTCGTTTGACTAGCTATTTGGACTGGATCAAGAGCAACACTGGTATTTCGTATTAGATTGAAGTCTTCGTACTTCCAAAGCAATAAAATAGCATTAAAAATCGTACATATGGGTTTTTTTGTTTCGATTCGGTTAGATTGAAAGTAGAAAATAATTTCCTCTTTCTGATCCTTGTTTCCAATTTGGCCGCGGTTCAGTAAAATGTGATACGTTACGACGTTATGGTGGTGGTCGTTTAGACTATCGCACAAGGGTTCCAAATCGTTTTTGTTAAATAATTCTGGAACTTTTTTCCTGTGTGAAAGCTGAGATGTTTTCCTTTTTTCTAAGTTTGCAATTTTATGGGTCTCTAGTTAGTCACCTCGGGTGTGTGAACCAATTTCGAACCGCTATTATGAACCAATTTCGAAGTCTGAGTTTTATATTGATTTGCTTCAAATTTTGCAAGTGGCAGGATTTTGTCAATTGAAAATTCTATAGAAATTTTTTCTATAAAAATTCTCACAAAATATTATTTTTATAGAAAAATTTCTCAAAATTGTATTTCTATCGAAAATTGTCATAAAATTTTATTTTGTCAAAATTTTATTTACATAGATTTTTTTTTTTCAAAATTTTAGTTAGAACATAAAAATAAATCGGGTTTTCCTTCCTGGCGCTTTAACTCTAGAACGCACGAACCGATTTCCACGATTTTGCATTCGGTGGAAAGGTCTTGGGCTCCATAATGTTTATAGCAAAGAGAATTCAAGAAAAGTTTCAACGGAAAAGCTGGAAAATCTTTTTTACATACAACGCACATTACAGAAATTTATGATTTGAATTCATCGCAGTTATTTTTCTTATACAATAATTTTATTTTTACATATGAAAAATGTTCGGAGAACGTACACCCAGAAAAAAGTGCATTCGAAACTAAAGGAAAAAATATTCATAAATTTAGTTTATCCATTTTATTTCCATTAAGTTAAATTTTTGTGTGAAATAATAAAATGTACTTAAAATAAATAATAATAAAATGTAAAAAAATCCTAAACTGAAAGCAGTTAGGAATAGTTCATTAACTAGAATAAGGCATGGAATTTTACTAATACTGTTTTCTTCACTGGGTATAAGAATTTATTACTGAACAAGAAAATTTTATTATTATTTTCCAAATTCAAACATGACTTCCAGTAGAATTTATGTTTCAAGTAAAAACGTCATTAAAATCAAATGTTGAAAAACATGTCCTATTGTTGAACGATTTTTTGCTTTGTAGTCAAGATTCAAAAAGACAACAAATTTAAAGACAATTTCATTAAAAAATCTTTTTCTGAATTATTAAAGAAAAAAAATCTTTTTCTGAATTATTAAAGTCAAGTTGACCTTACCGCAAAAAATTTTTCTTTCGTGTTATGATACTCAGTTTTAAGTCAAATCACTTAATTATAAGGACAATACGACTTCATTGAAAAGTTTATCGACTTTTGGACAAGGAAAAAACTTTATATTAGAGAAATGCGTCTTCTATGCTAAGCTAAATTTGCATTCTTATTTTAAGGAGATGAAATCTTTGGCCTCATGACAATATTTTTTTTAGTGTACGAAAATCACATCGTTCAAACAAATAAAAATGTCTTCGGCGCTATACGAAGTTCAACTTTCTTCAAAATAAGTTAATTTTAACTTAAAGAAGGGGTCACTTTTGTTTGGGTGTAGAGGGTAATCATGTGGCGAATATAGGATACCTAATTTTTTGTTATCTGGTGGGGGAGAGGGACATCTTCATTACCCCACTTTTGCAAAATTGGGCCAAAGTTCTCCGATTTGGATGAAGGAAGGAAGGTTAGGAGTGATATCTAGACAAAGACCCGCTACTTTATTTTTCGGTATTTGGTCGCGGAGGTGGACCACCCCTTTATACGATTTTTGTTTAAAGTACAGTAAAAAAAAAAGAATTCTCTGATTTACTTGAGAGTTACAGAGAACACGCCGTGAGGTTATGAATTTATTATGTGGTACCTGATGTTTTAATATTTGGTCGGGAGGGGGACCTCCCCTTGCACGACTTTTGGAACAAAATTATCCGATTTGCTTGAAATTTTCAGGGAAGGTTGAAGGGGGCGTCTAGACAAAGAACAGCTACTTTATTTGGTCGAGGAGGAGGCCTCCCCTCGGGCAATAAAAGGGCACAGGGAGACCTCATTTCTCCTCAAGTACATACCGTGAACCAATTAAACTTTTCCAATTTACTTGAAATTTACAGAGGATGTGAGGTTATATTATAATTATTATCTAATTTTGTGATATTCGTTTAAAAAATGGGCTTATAATTTTCTTGAGATATTCTGGGACGTCTACGCAATATACGCTATATCATTTTTCGATATTGGGACGGGGAAGGAGACCTTCTCTAAAACTGAAAAAAACTAGAATTCTCAAGTTTACTTGAAATTTACAAAGGCCCTAGGGGAAGGTTATGAAATCATTATGGTGTACTTGATTTTTGGGTATTTGGATGGGAACCTCCTTGCCCCACACTACGAAACCTGAAGGAAATTTTACAGATTTTCTTGGAATTTGCAGAGATATTGACGTCCCTTTACAAAAAAAATAGAGCAAAATCTAACCTTCTCCGATTTGCTTGAAATTGGGAGAATATGATTAAATTTATACAGGGTACACGATTTTTCGATGTCTGGTTGGGAAAGGGGAATAGTGAAGTTGGGCAGTTTGTGAAAAGAATATAGAGTAGAGGTGTGCACGTGACACGAAATTGTCGTGACTCACGAAAATTTTGGTGATTCGTGCGTGAGTCACGCTCATGACAACAGCGTGAGTGTGCGTGAGCGTGATTAACAAACCAAAATGTCGTGCGTGAGCGTGAATCACGAAAATAATATCTTCGTGAGTGTGCTTGAGTAAAGAATTACACTCACGAAAATATTCCCGCTCACCAATATAAAACGCTAAAGAGTTAAATTCAATTACAATTTTAGTGACACCTGGGATGTTAAAATGCTCATGTTTTCAGACACTTCGGTAAGGTAAATTAATCATAAAATTATTCGTGAGTCACGATATTTTTCGTGAGTTGCGAAGGAGTGGGGTTCCCTTTTGTCCAATTTTTTAGAAATAAAAAGTAGAGGATTGTCGATAAATGGGATAATTTTATGATTTTTCCACAGGCAAGCCTTTTTTAAGTAAAAAACTTCAATTTACATGAAGTTGACAGGCAACATACAGGGTGCTTCATTTTCCGGTACATGTTTGGGAAAGGCATATTCTCCGTGTTAACAAATGTTAATATGGTCAATTTTTAAATACTTTTACTTTTTCCGACTTATTTGACGGTATGTTGAGAAATTCACAGGAAATGTAGAAGATGAATACAGATCAATTAAAAAACAAAAAAATTGGTTGAAAGGGAACACTCCCTACCCGACATTTGTTAAGCCGAATAGGAAAGTTTTTTTCTACTTTCAATCTAACCGAATCGAAACAAAAAATCCCATATGTACGATTTTTTAATGCTATTTTATTGCTTTGGAAGTACGAAGACTTCAATCTAATACGAAATACCAGTGTTGCTCTTGATCCAGTCCAAATAGCTAGTCAAACGAGTGAAAGCAGCTGGGTAGCCCTTGGCGCAACCGGCAGCAGCACCAAAGGAAGTCAAACCCACTTGTACCTTGGAGGATTCCAAAACCAATGGGCCACCAGAGTCACCGTTGCAGGTGGAAACACCACCGGCGGTGGAGACACAAATGTTGGAAGCAGTAACAATGGAGGTACCATAAGTAGCAGCACAGACGGTGTTGGTAATGACTTGCATGCGGGCCCATTGCAAGTTGTTGGTTACACCAGAGGCAGAGTCGGAAATACGGCCCCAACCGGAAGCGATGGCATAATCACCAGCATAAGTGGAGTAAGAGCTAGAGATTGCAGGGAGCTTAACAGCTTGGATCTTGGTGGTGTATGAAACTGAGGGGATCTTGATCAAGGAAATATCGTTCTTCAAGGTGTTGCTGTTCCAGCCGCTGTGGATGATGATATCGTTCTTGGAAACAGTGTGGGTGACTTCAGCGTTCGTACGGACAGTAGCGCCCAAGTAGACGGTGACGGAAGAAACACTGAAAAAAAAACGGAAAGGATCATGAAATACAATTACCACTTCAAAACTCTCCAGTTTGTTGTACTAACCCATCGGTACAGTGAGCAGCACTCAAAACCCATTGGTTACCAATCAAGGAACCACCACACCAGGCAGAGGAGAGAGCACTAACTTTCAAGGAAAGACCAACTTGGTAGGGGAATTGACCAACAGAGGCAGTTTGACCATTGGTGATGCGACCATCGCCCTGCAAAACGGGCACAACAACATCACGTTGGAAAATTTCCTCAGCGGAAACAGCGGCCAAAGCCAAGGCGAAAACAATTAAGAATTTCATGTTGATACACCAGGAATACAACTGATACCTATCCAAGAAATCCTCAACGTTTTTATACTGTGGGATAGTCACCCCAAAAGCCTTTGTCTTAGATGATACCATTTCGAAGTTTGCCCTATTTTGATCTAATCTATTATTGCATATGAAAGCTATCTCAAGTCAAAAAAATTAAAAACAAATTCAATTGCATTCTGCCGAATATATCATAGGTATATATGTCAAGATATGTGTCTGGAACAACAACGAAATATTTTGATTTAATTTAGAACGCTAGCAATGGAGCACACTTTCCATATTCTAACAATAATAATATTCAAATCAACTAAAATGTTATCGTGAAGTGTACTTGCAAACATTACAAGTTCAATTCCCTTGCATACTGCTATCTTCAGCTCTCAGTAATTAAGTACATCGAGTAATCAACTAAATCTAATGGAAATTTGACAATAGCCAATTTTGATTGGCAATTATTATGGACAAAGAAAGAATTGGTTTATCGGCCAATAACCTAAGTTGGTCAAAAATAAATTCGAGTATATTTGATAAACCTTCGTATTATAAAAACCCAGATGAATTCCTCCAACGGTTTCAGTGAGATTTCGACAGTAGCAAGAAGAAATATCGTCGTTATATAGCAGTCAATTGTGCTTATTGAAAATGAAACGAAATTTTAGACAAACAACCATTGTTTGCCTTTCGCTGTAAGGAAGTTTGTTTAGATGAAAGATATAGACTTTTTGTGATAAGCGTTGATTCATTTACAGGATATGATAATAAAAAGTAACTCAATTTTTTTTTTACATTTTCTGTAACGCAAACAATGAAGAAACTATTACTCGATTTCATAAATTTACCTTCACGGTGAATCGAAGCGCGTACCACACATTTTGTAAGCAAACACACTATTCACTGGATCATGTAGCTCTTACTGTAACGAACTATTATCGTCATAGCCATCAAGGTACAAGCAACTCATACAATCAAGCTGTTCTATTTATAGACCACATTGTTGGGCGCCCACAAACCGATGGAAAGAAACTTTATTAAAAACATTTAATTCATTTAATAACTATATGTCCACCTAATCCCAAAAATTACGTAAATTGTAAGACTTTGCCAGAAACGCTGTTTTGAATACAAAACTGCAAGTTTCTACTTTGTTCAAAGAGTGTGAAAATACGTAAAGTATAAAGTATCATAGCCAGTTTTTGCAAGATTTTAACTTTTTGCCTTCTTTCAACGGATAACAGATATTTAAACCTAATCTAAAAAATCAAAAATGACTTAATACACAGTTTGGGGTCCAAATACCCTTCTGTGCGATGTAAAGAAACTTTATTTAACAGAAACATACATTTAGTTGGCTACCGTGGAGCAATGGTTAGCATGCCCACCTTACAAATTTAAAAGAGCATTATTCGATTTAAAAGTATCGTTACTTCAAGTTCCCCCTTTTTTGGCTCGGAATCAATACACACAATCAATTTTTTTTTCTGATTCAATCACGAAATTAATTGATCCAATTAATTTTTTAATTAAAATATCTTCAATCACAGAAATGATGGTGTCAATTAAAAATTACTTGAAATCAATTAAAAAATTAATTGATGCTATTAATTTTTGTTTCAATTAAAAAATTTTTTGAATCAATTAAAAATTTAATTGTTTTCATCGGTGTCTTATTTCAGTACCATAAGCAAGTGGGCCGGTCGATTTTTTATGATACTTTTCCCAGAGTACAAAATTTCAGAGCTCTAGGTGCTACGTCAAAAGACTGTCATTGGCCGCGTAGTGAATTTTGGGGAAATATTTAACTACAATCAATTAATTATCATACAAATAAAATTAAGCTAAATTGCAATTTGAGATTTTCATTGATTTGTTTTTATTCAGTGTAAAGAGAATATTTTGTGAAACATAGTATTTTAATAGTAGTCCGTGGTATCGTCGAAAGTTGACCCAAACTTTTTAACCTCAACTAGCCCAGGATTAACACTTGAGAATGAAGTGTCTTTAGATTTTCAACATTGTTGCAGGCTGTATGAGTGTAAATTTTACATTGTAAACTTAAATGGAGATTTTTTTTCGTATACAGACTTTACAGGGGGCGATGGTGGACATCAATTTCTACGGCATTCGGGATAACGACACAACATTGGTCACATTTGTCGTTTTCAGCCAGTTATAGACGCAGTAGTAGTTGTTGTTGCGTCAACAAGAAGCAACAGCATTCTTCTGTCTCAATAAACTGGCCAAACCACTTGCATGTTAAGCTTCATGCTGCATGCACCAATCAACCCCAGATAATTGTGATCTCCAACCCAGTGAGAGCTATAGCACACTGCAATCGGTCTAAACTCTTGATTCCCACTATCGCACTAAGAGTTTTTCTCTTCTTTGTTTTTTGTCTATCCTCCTTGAGAGTTTTTCTACTACAGGCAATATCACAAATTGCTAGTCTCCTGGACAGACATAGTAACTAGTTGAGTATCCACATCATAGCAGAACATACAATTCAAGTCTAGCAAAATTACACGAATCCAGGCTTTAGGTTTGTAATCAACCCGCTTGGATATTTAATTGTCTATCGGATGTCATATGGCTGCAATCTGGTTAAGCCACACTAACACAGTAACTTTGATTTTTTTTGTTAATTTTCAATACGGGTTACCCTGTCGCCATTCATCTATTTGTATGTCTGTCTGCTGTGGGCTTAAATCAAGGAGTTACTATGATAAGCTTTGTGCATTATTTCATCGGCATTTCAGTTGAGCTGTGTTAAAGTGTATCCATAACCTAAATATTGGCATATTGTAAAAGAAATGGATGTCAAATGAGGTAGCATGAAGGAAACTATAACCTTATTGTTATAACTGATATTTAAGGTTAGAAGTAAATTTTTGAAAAAAAAAAAAAACAAAAAAAAGCAAACGTTTGATTGTTTGAATTCTCTTCACAAAAAAAAAATAAATTTTTTAAAGAAAAGATTTCCTTGAAAGTGCGAAAAGTTTCTTTTAACAAAAATGAAATTTGATGAATAGTTTATGAATAATACTTAATTAAGAATGCTTCTTCATCTAATTCTTTCCGTGTAGGATATACAGTTGTAACTCGTACAAAAAAAGATCTACTAAAATTTGAAGAAAATTTTACCAAAACTCTACTAAATTTAAAAAACTTTATTCTGAATTTTTGATCAAATATTTGTGGTTAGTATGATTTTTTTTATAACGATATTTTATTATCTATAGAAATAAAATTTTGACAAAATATTCTATAGAAACAAAATTTTAACAAAAATTTCTATAGAAATAAAATTTTGACAAAATTTTCTATAGAAATAAAATTTTGACAAAATTTTCTATAGAAATAAAATTTTGACAAAATTTTCTATAGAAATAAAATTTTGACAAAATTTTCTATAGAAATAAAATTTTGACAAAATTTTTTATAGAAATAAAATGTTGACAAAATTTTCTATAGAAATAAAATTTTGACAAAATTTTCTATAGAAATAAAATTTTGACAAAATTTTCTGTAGAAATAAAATTTTGACAAAATTTTCTATAGAAATAAAGTTTTGACAAAATTTTCTATAGAAATAAAATTTTGACAAAATTTTCTGTAGAAATAAAATTTGGACAAAATTTTCTGTAGAAATAAAATTTGGACAAAATTTTCTATAGAAATAAAGTTTTGACAAAATTTTCTATAGAAATAAAATTTTGACACAATTTTCTATAGAAATAGAATTTTGACAAAATTTTCTATAGAAATAAAATTTTGACAAAATTTTATTTTTTTTTATTTCTATCCATTTGACTTTTGTGCCTGGAACATTTTGGAGAGTAAAGTTGACACTAAAAACTCGGAAAAGGTACATCATCTCTAGACGACCGCCGAGTCACTTTCGTGCAGCATATGATGACTTTGTCGGCCCTTCGAAGGCGATAATTCGTGCCAAATGTAGTCAATTCTAATTTTTTATATTATTTCCGACATTTTTTCTTTTGGATAATAAAACCCAAATAGTATAGCGCATTATATATGAGCCACCCTATACACTATCTCATTTATATGGTTTATATTATCTGTTTTCATACAATATATATGTAACTGTTTTGTTTTGTTTGGTTCTCCTTTTGCGATATATTTATTTCTTTCCTCTTATTTTTATTTATTTTTATTTTGCATTTCCGTTTCTTGTATGCAATCGCTTGGCAACAACAATGGTATTGCACCATGTTATTGATGGAATTATGAAGCTGTTCCTTATAGTGCCTCCATACAATCGTCTCAAACATGGCTGATGTTATAGTAAGTCATTGTGTCCGTCTGTCTGCTTTACTCAACAAGTAGTCTTGTTTTTTTTTGTCTTTACTTAACTTCAGATTGTATTTTTGTGTCTCTCTCTCTAGTTTTATCTTTTGTTCATTCTAGTCAACGAGGGCTCTTTTTCTTTGCACCGTTTCCTACTGCCTCTGTCACCATAATCATGAACAGTCTTTTGACAATGGCTGTCAGATTCAAGTTTCCCTGATATGGCAATATTGGTCTGTTATTCTTGGATCAACCATTTCCACTTGTTGTTGGGTCCATTGTAATGGGGTTTCATGTAGCGTTTCTTCTCTGCAGACCTCGTGAATGATTCTTTACTTCCTTCGTGGTTTATTTTTTATTTTATCACTTTCATTTCTTAAGTTGGTGCTATTGTAATTGAAACTGTGAAATGTGTAGTGGTTTATCACAAATTCCACTTCACTTTCATGATTATTTCTTGGAATTGTACAACACCCATTTGAGGGATTTGTGGTTATATCTTTGGGTGTAAATATTTTATCGAGACGCAATTTTGTAAATGTTTACTAAATCTACAGGTTTTGTTTTTTGTGGTTATTTCTTGCGGTAATAAAATTACATTGTAATCGCCGATTTTGATCAAGTTTAGTTCGGACTCGTCGATTTGTAGTTACCACGAAGTATTAGTGAATTGTAGAGAAATAGAAACGATTAGAATCGGTCCGCAATTCGGTGCTGCCTTTTCGAAGGTATATCACCCAGTAAAATCATGTTAGCATCCCACCGATTGAGGTGTGTAAAAATTAGTCATTCTTCAAGTTCGCATAGGTCATATCAAAAATAAAATTCGTCGGGATGTGTCCCTGTTTCTTCTCTAATGTTTAACATGAAGTTTTTTTATTGAGAACGCATATTAAAAATGCGAGATTTGTTCAAATATTTGAGAATTTATTCCGAAAACAATTGTAATAGACTGATCCAATGTTGCTAGGTTAGGTTAGGTTTGGTTAGGTTAGGTGGCAGCCCGATGTATCAGGCTCACTTAGACTATTCAGTCCATTGTGATATCACATTGGTGAACTCTTATCACTGAGTGCTGCCCGATTCCATGTTAAGCTCAATGACAAGGGACCTCCTTTTTATAGCCGAGTCCGAACGGCGTTCCACATTGCAGTGAAACCACTTAGAGAAGCTTTGAAACCCTCAGAAATGTCACCAGCATTACTGAGGTGGGATAATCCACCGTTGAAAAACTTTTTGGTGTTCGGTCGAAGCATGAATCGAACCCACGTGATTTTTCCGCAACACAAAAATCTGTAGATTATAGGAAAACTTCAGGTGGAATTCATACACTTGGTTCTACTATTCAAAAAACGACGCCTCCTCCACACTCAAAAAAAAAAAGTTTACTTGGAACCAAAGATTTTAACTTTCTCCTAAGGATTTTGGTATTGGTTCCGAGCCGAAGATGCGGCTTCTTTAAAATAAATACAGCTTTAGGGACATATCTGGCTTTAAAACTAGGACCAATAAAATTAAAATTTGTATACAGATCTAATTTATCGGAAAATGTTAAAATAAAACCAGATACTTCCGAGTAACAGTTTGTTTCTTAATTACCCCCCTCCCCCCCCCAAAAAAAAAAAATCTTTAAACCAAAAATACAAATTGAATTAATTAATTTCAAGAGGATTTCTTTAAATTAAAATTGTTTTTCTTTACTTTAAAGAAAATTTGCCTTACTTCAAAGATCTGGGGATGCTAATTTCCGCGATTTGTGTTCTAAATTTAATGAACAACATCTTTAAAGCCTATCAAAGATTATAAACCTTCTTTAAATTAAAATTTAGTTATTATAAAGAATTTTATCCTTAATATTGTGTGAATTTCATGTCCTAAAATGTAGGTTGCATAATCCTCCATATTAGATCAATATTTTTTCAGTGCATATTTGAATTTTTCTAATTAAAGTTATATAAATGTAGATATAATACCGGGGTAACGATATGATTTTTTTCATATTTTACATATATTTTTGTAGAAATATATTTTTGCTTTTAAACTAAAAAAGAAAATTTGAAAAATCTTGTAATTTGCAAAACATTCTCAAAAAGTCAATAGGCACAGGCACAAATCCCGTGGGCGTGAACATTTTAATTTTATTTTCTTTATACATTTTGGAAATTTTCGTCCCACTGTTCAAAGCCGTATGTTTTTGAACTAATGCAAAATTTTCTTAAAGTAAAAAAACAACACATTTTTGATTTAAAGAAATCGTCATTAAATTAACTGAAATATTGAATCTTTAGACATAAGATAAAAACGCTTCAAATATAGGCTACGACTTAAGTTAAGGATTTAGCAGTTAAACAATTAATAGACATTTTCAAGTATCTTTTTTGGTTGAAGACATTTCAATTAAAAAATTAATTGGATCAATTTATTTCGTAATTAAATCACTGTGAACGTATCCGATTTCGGCAAGAACGTATATGTTTGGCGAAAAAACAATATTGTGACAAACATGTTCTCCATGTAAACCATCCAAAAAACCATTATGCTCTTGAAACATGTTAGAGATGATCAAATTCCTTCTCTGCGTGAAGGCAGTCATGAAACTGGAAGCTCCAAGTTTATACACTGGTTTAACATAAACTTTGCAATTATCTTACTACCCATCCATAATTTATTGTGTAATTTATTATTTTGCCTATTTGTTTTCCATTTGCGAACAAAAACACAAGATCCTTTTGGTATACGATTAATTAACTGAATATTCAGACCTCATCATCTTTGAACTGTGAAAATTTCATTAATCCGGTTATGGAAAGGCGAAACCATTCTGGTTTTCTATGCACTCACTACTCCTTAATTTCGATTTGTGCCAATAAGCCTTTGCTAACTCCCAAGTATTATCTCGTTGACTGCTACTGCTTTATTGATCTTCAAAATAATCACATCTTGGCTACACCAGCATTCCGCAGTTTTCTTTTGCGTTACATTCTCCAACAGTCTTTGAATGTTAACACCCGACTATTTAAACTTCAACATTAATTTGTGGAAATTATTACACTTGTTCGTCATAAAGTTTCATTGCTGGAGCGCTCGCAAAGGGGGCGAATTCAACAAAAGTATGCACAGTGATTATTAGGTGTGAAAATTAACAATATGTGTTTAATGCAGCAGAAAAATACTTACAACTTATAATGAAACAAATTAACCTTGTAAAAAATATCTATTATTTTTAGAATTATATATTATTTTAGAACATTCTTCTATATTTAGAACAGTAACTACCAATATATGCGGTATCACAACGGTGAGCCTAAACTAACGGGCTGCCACTATACCTAACCTAACCTAAAACTATATTTATTTACATTGTTCGGAATCGACTCCGCATTCGGATATGCTGAAGTCGTAGTCAAACAAATTTGGCTCGCCTGCACTGTTCTGGTATCCACTGTGCTAATGTAAGTTGTAAGTAAGCATTGTATTGGTCAATGTGAACCATACATATTTTGTGGCCAGATGTTTTGAAGATTGATCCTTCAAGAATATCTCAAGCATATAACACATGCATTTCTGAATGCGAACAATAACAACATCTTCAATATAGGCAAAGCAAATTTATGGCTGTCATAGAAATTTATTGAAATTTGTTCATGTCAATCTTGAGTGAACGAAGACATTCTCCGTCTTAGATGTTAAGTGTTCTTGGAGAGACCTGTATGGTATGGTTTACTTGGTCTACCTATGGTTCTCAGTTGGTAACGGCTTTCGGTTTGAACCGACAAATGGACATTGAACATTGTAGCAATATATGTAACTGTATACTAAATTATTCTAAGCCCCTGCTGCAAATATTTGAAGAATTATTTGGCAAAATGCTTAAACTGTTTCAAATACCATGTCCCATCAATAAATTGACTCTGATACAGTAATGTAATGAAATTTAATTTAGTTTAGTTGAATGTTCCAGCAAACAAAAGCATCGCTAGAAAGGTAGTGAAAATGTTGTCTTTGGATCCAGAAGTGGGGCAAAATTGGAGCAGAAGCTATGAATTTAACACAGACTTGTCACAGGGCACATGTCCACCATTGCAACAGCAGTTGAACTGAATTTGCATCACTTGTTAAGATGTGGTACGAATTCAATGTTTTGGATGTGAATTAAACAATTTTATGATATATTGCCGAATAAATAATTTCCATAATTTTATCATTCCGCTTCTAACACATCGAAATATCGATTTCCGACTATATAAAGTATATATATTCTTGACCAGACGATATAACTATGTGCCTCTGTCTGTCTGTTGTAATCACGCTACAGTTTTCAATAATGAAGCAATTGTGCTGAAATTTTGCACAAACTCGTTTTTTGTCTCCAAGCAGGTCAAGTTCGAAAATCAGCTATATCGCTACAGATTTTGATATAGTCCCCATATAAACCGACCTCCCGATTTGGGGTCTTGGGCTTATAGAAACCATATAAGGACGAAAAAGACTGTTTTTCATATGTTTGGGTGTAAAAATTATATGTTTGGAACTCAAATTTTTAAACACAATATTTTTGAGTGCAAGCATAAAATGTAATGAGTCGATCTGAGCATGTCCGCCCGTCCGTCCGTCCGTCTGTTGAAATCACGCTAACTTCCGAACGAAACAAGCTATCAACGTGAAACTTGGCACAAGTAGTTGTTATTGATGTAGATCGGATGGTAACAGGTTGGCTGATAAGTCCCCGGTCTGACACATAGACGGCTAGTATTAAATGCATATTATTTTTATATAGCACCAACCTTCAAATGATTCGTGTCAAAAATTGACGCCTGTAAGTCAATTAGTTTGTGAGATAGAGCGTCTTTTGTGAAGCAACTTTTGTTATTGTGAAAAAAAAAATGGAAAAAAAGGAATTTCGTGTTTTGATAAAATACTGTTTTCTGAAGGGAAAAAATACGGTGGAAGCAAAAACTTGGCTTGATAATGAGTTTCCGGACTCTGCCCCAGGGAAATCAACAATTATTGATTGGTATGCAAAATTCTAGCGTGGTGAAATGAGCACGGAGGACGGTGAACGCAGTGGACGCCCGAAAGAGATGATTACCGACGAAAACATAAAAAAATTCCACAAAATGATTTTGAATAACCTTAAAATGAAGTTGATCGAGATAGCAGAGGCCTTAAAGATATCAAAGGAACGTGTTGGTCATATCATTTATCAATATTTGGATATGCGGAAGCTCTGTGCAAAATGGGTTCCGCGCGAGCTCACATTTGACCAAAAACAACAACGTGTTGATGATTCTGAGCGGTGTTTGCAGCTGTCAACTCGTAATACACCCGAGTTTTTCCGTCGATATGTGACAATGGATGAAACATGGCTCCATCACTACACTCCTGAGTCCAATCGACAGTCGGCTGAGTGGACAGCGACCGGTGAACCGTCTCCGAAGCGTGGAAAGACTCAAAAGTCCGCTGGCAAAGTAATGTCCTCTGTTTTTTGGGATGCGCATGGAATAATTTTTATCGATTATCTTGAGAAGGCAAAAACTATTATATGGCGTTATTGAAGCGTTTGAAGATCGAAATCGCGCCAAAACGGCCCCATATGAAGAAGAAAAAAGTGTTGTTCCACCAAGACAACGCACCGCGCCACAAGTCATTGAGAACGATGGCAAAATTTCATGAATTGGGCTTCGAATTGCTTCCCCACCCACCGTATTCTCCAGATATGGCCCCAGCGAGTTTTTATTGTTCTCAAACCTAAAAAGGATGCTCGCAGGGAAAAAATTTGGCTGCAATGAAGAGGTGATCGCCGAAACTGAGGCCTATTTTGAGGCAAAACCGAAGGAGTACTACCAAAATGGTATCAAAAAATTGGAAGGTCGTTATAATCGTTGTATCGCTCTTGAAGGGAGCTATGTTGAACAATAAAAACGAATTTTGACAAAATAATGTGTTTTTGTTTGTTAGACCGGGGACTTATCAGCCAACCTGTTATATATGGAAGCTATATCTAAATCTGAACCGATTTCAACTTAATTTGACATGCATAGCTACAATGTTAATTCTACTCCCTGTGCAAAATTTCACATAACTCGGATTGCAACTTTGACCTCTGTGGTCATATTACACAAAATCGGGCGAATGATATATATGGGAGCTATATCTACATCTGAACCGATTTCAATATAATTGGGCATACTTGACTATAGAACTAATTGTTCTCCTTGTGTAAAATTTCAAGCATATCAGTGTAGGTTAGGTTAGGTTAGGTGGCAGCCCGATGTATCAGGCTCACTTAGACTATTCAGTCCATTGTGATACCACATTGGTGAACTTCTCTCTTATCACTGAGTGCTGCCCGATTCCATGTTAAGCTCAATGACAAGGGACCTCCTTTTTATAGCCGAGTCCGAACGGCATTCCACATTGCAGTGAAACCACTTAGAGAAGCTTTGAAACCCTCAGAAATGTTTGGACGGACGGACATGGCTATATCGACTCAGGAGCCCACCCTGAGCATTTTTGCCAAAGACAACATGTGTCTATCTAGTCTCCTTCTGGGTGTTGCAAACATATGAACGAACTTATAATAACCTGTTCCACAGTGTGTCGCAGCATATAAAAATTGTCCTTAAATTAACTGAAATATTGAAACTTTAGATTTAAGATAAAAACGCTTCAAATAGAGGCCAAGACTTATTTTGAGGATTTAGCGTCTTTGGTTTAAAGTTTTTAGGAATTAAGAAAACATTCTTTACTTGGAAGTATCCGTTATAATTTGGATTTTTAAACTGGCATTTGTTTGTACGTAAGTACATTTATTAATAAGCCTCGAAAAGAGGATGAAAATTTGATAAATGAGATCTGTATCCTAATTTTAATTTTATTGGTCCTAGATTAAAGCCAAAAAAAAATTCTTTAGAAGCCGCAACTTTGGCTCACACACAGAAAAAAATATCACCAAAATATTTCCAATTAAAAAGTTAATTGAAGTTGAAAATTTTTTCAATTAATAAATTAATTGATACAATTAACTTTTTAATCATGATAGAAACATTAAGTTAATTAAGTCAATGATTGAAATTTTTAAAATGTTTAATTAAAAAATTAATTGATACAATTAACTTTTTAATCAAATTCGGAAGACTAATTCAGTTAAAAAAGTGCTGATTTTTTTTACTTTTTTAATTAAAAATGTATTTCAAACAATCATTTGTTAATCCAAATAAAAACTCTAAGCCAATCTAACTAAGTAATTAAAAATAGTTACCGTTTTTAATTAATAAATTAATTGCGTTTTGCAATCAACATCAATTAAATTTTTAATTGAATCAATTAAAAAATTAATTGAATTTTGCTGAAAAAATCAATTAATTTTTTAATCAAGAATTTTTTCTATGCCCAATTAAAGCTGTTATTGATACATTTTCGTGATTGAAGACATTTCAATTAAAAAATTAATTGGATCAATTAATTTGGTGATTGAATCAGAGAAAAAATTTTTTGTGTGCAATCAATACCGAAATCCTTAAGGGAAGGTCAAAATCTTTGGATCCAAGTAAACTTTTTTTTTGAGTGTAGGAAACTAAATAGGAACAAACGTTAGTTTTTAATGTAACCTAAAATAAAGAACATCTAACCCCTCTTAAGGTCAAAAGTAAGGCTATTTTGTGGCAGCCAATTTATAAAAAACGAATAAATGACGCTACCGCCTTTAGATGAACACAGAAGTTCATTGACATATTGGTAAACAAATTACGGACAGTGAACTACTGAAATGCAATGCCAAAGGGGGATTGCATATACTGATGGAGGAGGCGCCGGTGACGGCAGAGATGACTTCATTGCATTTAAGTCCAATGGGTTGTTTTGTTGCTTTGGTCAGTCCCTGAGTTAGTCATTGCAAACACAAAAAAAAAATGGTATGTGTTTCTGTTTGTCTTGGGTTTAGTCGACATGACGTCGAAAACACTGAAGTGTAAATTTTTTTATGTTTGTTGTATTTTACAAAATATTTGCTAATTTAGTGAAAAAAACAAAAACAAAAACCCAAGCCGCCAGCCAATAATGGTATTCAACATCATGCAATTTATGGTTTTGCACATAAGAGTATGCTGATTTTTTACTTTGCCATGTGCGTCATTGTAACCTTTTTCCTTCAAACTATACCCAGAGAAGGAATGTGGCAACCTCAACCATGTTTCAAGAGCAGAGAACACACAAACAAATAATACATTTATTTCATGAATAGTGTTAATAAAAATTTTCGAAACACGGGATTCATAAATTATATGAAAACAATTCATAAAATAAAAAATACAGGTTTTCATTGGATACGAATGTATACATAATATGAATGGAGTTTTTAATATTATAAATGAAGTATACATATTTTTCGTCATTGAAAAATATGTATTTTCCATAATATATATTAAAAACGTCATGCAATACGTGTAACTTTTCCTTTAGATTTTCCCCTGATTCTTAATGCCTGCATAATTTGTCAAAATGTATGAACCCATTTACTAAAAACCGCATTATAGTCCAACCAGTAAAGAACATAATTTTATAATATTTTATATTACTTATGAGCACCAACGCTTCCATTTAATATTGTTTTTGTCAATTTTTTACAGCAATAAAAAATTCTTCGAATCGCGACAGCGACTCAAACTGTACTGAAAAACTCAAACACACGTGTTGCCTTCAAAACGTTATGTTTCGTTTTTTTTGTCTCGTATTATATGCTTGTATTGTTACATATGAGAGTAGCTCTATGGCGTGGTTCTCTCACGCTAAGAGAAAACCAGTATTTTTTGATATATTAAGTAAAGTTTCATTGATTTTATGAAACCGTCCATATATATTATTAAAAAAATCATAATTTCACAACAAGTATTTACGAAAACAATATATTATGTAAGTGCACATATTTTTTTATGAAAAAGTCCATAAATTTAGAAAAATGTACAAATTTATGTACAAATTCATATATTATTTTTTTGTGTAAATGAAGCCGACCGGTTTCGGCGGCGGCTGATGACACTAAATTTTTGCATCCGGCGCCGGACAATTATCTATTATAAAATCAATTTGAAGTTATCCGACTCAGTATGAGATTAGTTGTACAACCAATGGTAAACTAAAATTTTCATTTCTTTCAAAATTTCTGAAATAAATTTTTGCAAAATTATTATAGCAACCTGATACTGATTGATTATGGGTTGAAGGTTTAAATTTTTGGCAAAAATTACAAACAGCGGCGCGACCCGGCGGCTTCATTCTCTGTTCAATAGCAAAATGTGTTTTTTTTTACTTGGTTGTACTACATATCCATAAAATCCCCATTTTCCGGCACACACTAATATCCTCGTTTACATATGTGACAAAATGACATAGGCGCCTGTTGCCTGTCCCTCCCTACTACATTTTTAGCATGCTCATTATGGTAAAGTAAAAATAATGTGATGGGGAGCACCCGATTCTCTGGGTTGCCCAGGCTTGTGGACAGACATTCAAGCGGATTCTTATAAAAACTGACGGGCTATTCAAAAACCAACAAAACTGCAATGTCGTCGCTTCAGTCATCATCATCGCTCGCGCTATTGAAAATATGCTTGAAATTTCATATGAAATGTCCCCAAGTGTTTCGGTGAGCGACAATGACATTGCAGCATTGTTGCAACCTCATGGCCGTCGTCCCCCTAGTAACAAAGCAGTCATAACACAAAGTTACGCGTCACGCTATTGTTTAATCGACATTAGTGGGGTAAAGTTTTGCCTTTATTCTTAATTCGAGAGATGATGTCGCCGCTGATGCCAATAAGGTTTTGCGTTTTGCCTTCGAACTCTGGAAGCCACAAAATGGGGTGTAATCCTTGTCGGCTATACATAAATAATTGGGGTTTTGAATGGTAGACATAGGGTTAACGTTTTACTTATGTGTATATACACTGAAAACAAAAAACAGATCCTTTCTCGTGAACAAATGCATGTAGTACACTTAATTGTCTAAATAAAAAAAATCAGCTCCCATAACCATCCTATGTATTAGAGGTCTGCGCAATTCCATTTGTATATGCAGAGTACACTTATTCGTAGAGTGGAAAAACAATTGGTAACCATTAGAGGTCTGCATCGAATAACTTTTCACTACATGTATGCAATTCTCTGTCGAATATAGTACATACACTGTCTTTCTCTCAGAGCGCAAGTAGTGAAGTGAAGAGAACACTTGCTTGTCAAATACCACAAGGTACTTATCCGAAACAATATGTGTTCCGAAAAAAAGGAACAATAAAAATGTAAGTACTTGAGACAAAATACAACATGGATACTCTTCACTTCACGTGGAACCACAAGTATTTCTCAGTTATGTGCGAAGCAAAACTTTCCATTATTATTAATCATAGATATGTATGTATGTCACATATTTCATATATTTATGTATGTCACACACTTACCTTAACGTTTGCTGTTCTTTATATCAATCCGAAAACATATATTATGGAGAGTAACTGTTTTCTTATACTTCTGAAACTGCACGTGGTACATGGAGTACTCTATGAAGTTTTGTTCTCGCAACATACTCGACGTGATCACTCTGAGTACACTTCAATAAGAGAGAAAGAGGAATATGTGTTTGTTGGTAGTGAAGACATCAGAGCCAGTGCTGCCGCTACTACTTCAATCGAAGTATTTTGCTTCATTTTCACAAAATTTACTTCGTCACACCTTCTTCCAAATATCTGCTTCACTTTCTGTTCTGCTTCAAATTTTTAAATTCTTCCCCATATTACCTAATTGTTTTTCCTATTCCTTTAATTTAATGAATTTTGCTCCTCCAAGAGGCTCCGCAAGCCAAATTTGGGGGTCCGTTTATATGGGGGCTATACGTAAAAGTGGACCGATATGGCCCATTTGCAATACCATCCGACCTACATCAATAACAACTACTTGTGCCAAGTTTCAAGTCGATAGCTTCTTTCGTTCGGAAGTTAGCGTGATTTCAACAGACGGACAAACGGACATCCTCAGATCGACTCAGTATTTCACCACGACCCAGAATATATATACTTTATGGGGTCTTAGAGCAATATTTCGATGTGTTACAAACGGAATGACAAAGATAACATACCCCCATCCTATTTTTGTTTTCAAAAATGTATGCTACTTCAATTTTATTCAATCTACTCCACTTTTTTCCAAAATCAACTTCACTCAATTTTTCACTAGCGGCAGCACTGATCAGAGCAGCAACAAGAAGTTACTCGTGGCTTTTGGTGTTCATTAAAATGTGTACCAATTGTTTTGCGACTCTCTCAAATAGATGTACTCATTTAGCAAGTACACGTGTACTCTGCATTTACAAATGGAATTGTGCAGACCTCTAGTAACCATTTGTATGAACAACAAAATCTACGAATAACTTCTCGTTGTTACTCTGATGTCTTCACTATCAACGAGTACATATTCCTCTTTCGCTCTTATTTAAGTGTACTCAGAGCGATCACGTACACAGAAAAAAATTTCTCGAAAATTTTTCCAATTATTAAATTAAAAATTTAATTGATTCAACACATTTTTTAATTGAATCAAAAATCTATAACAATAATTAATAGTATCATTTAATTTTTTTATTGGATCAATTATTTTTTTAATTTATATTATCATTTCTGCGATTGAAGACATTTCTATTACAAAATTAATTGGATCAATTAATTTCGTGATTGAATCCGAAAAAAATTGTTGTGTGTGTACTTGAACGTGCTTTTCAATTAAAAAATTAATTGATGCAATTAACTTTTTAAACAAACTCGGATCATTAAATCAATTAAAAAGTTATGGATTTTTTGTTTTTAAATATAAGTTTACTTCAAACAATCATTTTTATACCCTGCGCCACGCTGTGGAACAGGGTATTATAAGTTAGTGCATATGTTTGTAACACACAGAAGGAGACGAGATAGACACATGGTGTCTTTGGCAATAATGCTCAGGGTGGGTCCCTGAGTCGATATAACCATGTCCGTCTGTCCGTCCGTCCGTCTGTCTGTGAACACATTTTTGTGATCAAAGTCTAGGTCGCAATTTAAGTCCAATCGCCTTCAAATATAGCACATGTTCCTACTTTGGGTCAGAATAGAACCCTATTGATTTTGGAAGAAATCGGTTCAGATTTAGATATAGCTCCCATATATATCTTTCGCCCGATATGCACTAATATGGACCCAGCAGCCAGAGTTTTATACCGATTTGCTTGAAATTTTGTACAAACATAACACTTAGTCGTATAGTCAAGTGTGCAAAATTTGATTGAAATCGGTTCAGATTTAGATATAGCTCCCATATATATCTTTCGCCCGATATGGACTTATATGGTCCCAGAAGCCAGATTTTTGGCCGAATTTGGTTGAAAATTTGCACTAGGAGTACAATTAGTAGTATAGTCAAGTGTGCAAAATTTTATTGAAATCGGTTCAGATTTAGATATAGCTCCCATATATATCTTTCGCCCGATATGGACTAATATGGTCCTAAAAGCCAGAGTTTTGGCCCAATTTGGTTGAAATTTTGCACAGGGAGTAGATTTAGCATTGTAGCTATGCGTGCCAAATTTGGTTGAAATCTATTCAGATTTAGATATAGCGTCCATATATATTTTTCGCCCGATATGCACTTATGTGGACCCAGAAGCCAGGGTTTATCCCGATTAGCTTGAAATTTTGCACAAGGAGTACAATTGGTAGTATAGTCATGTGTGCCAAATTTGATTGAAATCGGTTCAGATTTAGATATAGCGTCCATATATATTTTTCGCCCGATATGGACTTATATGGCCCCAGAAGCCAGAGTTTTGGCCAAATTTGGTTGAAATTTTTCACTAGGAGTACAATTAGTAATATAGTCAAATTTGATTGAAATCGGTTCAGATTTAGATATAGCTCATATATATATGTTTTTTTCTGATTTCGACAAAATGCCAACATTTTCCTTGTTAAATCGCCACTGCTTAGTCGAAAAGTTGTAAAAATGACTCTAAGTTTCCTAAACTTCTAATACATATATGTCGAGCGATAAATCATAAATAAACTTTTGCGAAGTTTCCTTAAAATTGCTTCAGATTTAAATGTTTCCCATATTTTTTTTACTAAAATTGTGATCCACTCTAGTGCATTAGACAACTTAAATTTTGAGTCTATAGATTTTGTAAAAGTCTATCAAATTTTTTCCAAATCGAGTGATATTTATATGTATGTATTTGGAACAAACCTTTATATATAGCACCCAACACATTTGCTAATGAAATCAATTTTTTCATTTTTTCATTCATTTTTTTAATGCCCATTTTAAACTGCGATTGATACATTTGATCATTTTTGTGATTGACGTTATTTCAATTAAAAAACAATTGAATCAATTAATTTCGTGATTGCATCAGACATTTTTTTTCTGTATACACACTTTTTTAATGAGTGATACCAGTGTGTTCCTTGATCCATTCCAAGTAGCTGGTAACACGGGTGAAGGCAGCTGGGTAACCCTTCTCGCAACCGGCAGCAGAACCGAAGGAAGTCAAACCAATTTGAACACTGTTTGATTTCAAAACCAAGGGACCGCCAGAATCACCATTACAGGTGGAGACACCGTGGGGAGTAGATACGCAGATGTTGGAAGAAGTGATGGTATTACCGAAAGTAGCCTTGCAAACAGTATTGGTGATGATCTTCATGTCAGCGTATTGCAAATGGGTGGCCACAGAGGAGGAAGAGTCGGAAGTACGGCCCCAACCAGAAGCGATAGCTTCATCACCGGAATAAGTGGAGTATGAGCTCGATATGGAGGGCAATTTAACGGCCTTAATTCTGGTGGTGTAGGTTACAGAGGGAATTTTGATCAAGGAGATATCGTTCTTCAAGGTTTTGCTATTCCAATCGGCATGGATGATGATATCGTCTTTGCCCACTTTATGGGTTACTTCTGCAGAAGTGCGAACTGTAGCTCCCAAATAAACAGTAACGGAGGAGATTCTGTTTACAAATACGAAATAAAAATCTCATAAAATCGTAAGCTTCAAAAATGTTTGCGTGTCCAACTTACCCATCGGTACAGTGAGCAGCAGTCAAAACCCATTTGTTACCAATCAAGGAGCCACCACACCAAGAGGATGAGGTGGAGCTAATATGCAAGGAAAGACCAACTTGGTAGGGAAATTGGCCAGTGGCGGCATCATGGCCGTGTGTAATGCGTCCCTCAGATTCGTAGAGAGGTACAGCAGAAACGGTGGCCAAAGCCAAAACAAAGACAATAAAGAATTTCATACTACTACGACGGAGTAACAAATGATGGCCTTCCCATACCCATGGTCTAATTTTATAGTAAATGTCACAAATTATTCCAAAAGATAGAGCCCACAGGGAAATGTTTGATAAGATAGGTTTCCCATTATAAAAGCGAAGTTCATTTCTTTCTTTTATTCGCAAATAATCTTTTGTTGCCCAAAATAAGACACTTTTTAATATTCTTTTAGCTATAGATATACTCCCAAGGAACAACTTGAGATATGATATTGCTTGCGGATTATATTCACCACGAAAATTCCGTTTGTGCCTATCAATAGGAGTTTGACGTGCGAAAAGTATAACCGTATAACAGTATCATTTATTAATCAATCAAGATCTTGTCTTTGCCAAAATAGACAGCTAATTTTATTTGTAATTATTTATTATTCGAGCTTTATGGACAAAATAGATTCAGGAACTTGATAATTTGAGTCATTGAAAAGAAAACACCAGATACAAATCTACAACACGCCTGACTATACTCGCTTCCGTTCGGACGAATAAACTTATCCATATTATTTAGATCTGACTGGCTAATTACAAATAAAATCATGCATTTGGACGTTAATCGCTTGGCTCGATTCCAGACTAACATAAAAAGTAGTAAGCAAATAGGAAAAACATTACGGGTTTCGTTTTATCCGAAAATCCAAATTTTTTGAAAACTGCTTTTCAGTATTTTATTTTGCTCAAAACTAGTTAACCGGTTTAAACCGAAAAAATAAAAGTCAGAGAGATTGAGTTGCAACCACTTATTTGGTTGCAGAAAAAAAGATAAACATATTCTAAGTGATTCTGAAATAGCGGGCTGTCACTATACCTAATCTAACCTAGTAATTCATTGTAATAAAATGAACATAGAAAGTGGACTAGGGTGTCCATGCTTCACCTTCACTGCACACAGAAAACGGATTTGTTGGGACGACCAATATTTTTGCCAACCGAATTATTTGGTTCCATCTACTATCAGAAATTTTACCTACACGCTCACAAAAAATCGCTTCTGTAACATATACTCCCAAACATATTTTGCTTCAAGCATATATATTTTTGGGTATTGCCCAAACATTTATATGTTTGATCTCTTCCAATATATAATATGTTTGAAAGCATATTGGTCTAAACAATATATGTTTGGGTAGTCTAAGTTCCAAACATTTTGTATTTTTGCATCCAAATTCAATAATGTTGTCTTCCAAAAAAACAATATGTTATTATGTGAACATATAATATGTTTGGAAGCATTTTGCACCCAAAAATATTATATGCTTAAAAAAATTCTCCCAAACAATATTGTGCTCAAAATTTTATTTATTTATTTATATATTTACAATCATAATGAATTACGAAAATAAACAGGTAATATAGGTGCTAACAACATAGATTTTCGACCTGAATGCTCAAAATTTTGTTTCTGCCTAATTGTATATTCCCCCACATCTTTCTCACTTCCACGAGATTTTTTAGTTCTTAGCACCTTTTTCTGTAATACAAACATTGTAGAAGAAATTATTCAATTTTATGATTTTTTTTATTTTAATTTTACCTTTTGCCGGACGGGGATTCGAACAGCGGACCACACAGTTTGTAAGGATCAAAGAAGTAGCTGATCAATTGCCCAAGGAAAAATAAAATGTTAATTTTGTAATAACAAGCAACAACCACCAACTTAATTCAATATCGCTCCCTGTTAAATAGCGCTCCAAGCTACTAAACACATATATGTTTATAGGCTATTTCCAATTTAATATATGTTTGCATCCAAGCATATTATATTTACAAACATTTTATGTCCCAAACATAATATGTTCTAACATATTAACATATATGTCCCAAACATGTTATGCTAGTTTATGAACATTATATGCTTGCACTCAAAAATATTGTGTTTAAAAATTTGTGATCCAAACATGTAATGTTTATAGCCAAACATATGAAAAACAGTCTTTTTCATCCGTGTACATAATTTAGTTAAATTAAATTATAACTTCTCATGTTAGCATGAAACCGAAACAGGTGACTAACGTCCAAATGCATGATTCTAATTTACAATTAATTATTATTCGAGCTTTACGGAAAAAAGTTGAGGAACTTGATCAACAGAATCATTGAAAAGAAAACGGCATATACAAATCTGTACATGCCTTACTGTATATGTTTCTGTACGGGCGAACGAACTTTACCACAGTCTTTAGTACAGATCTGGCTGGGAAAGTTAACTCAACTTGGGTCCTTTATGCTAACACTTAACGGAGAAAACATACAGGAATTACTCCCCTTTAAATCGAATCTTTAATCTTTAATCCCACTGTGCATCATCTCTTCATATAACTACAAATCCTTTAATCTTACACTGAAAAAACAGTGAACCCACCACGAAGAAAACTTTCGGTTAATTTTAGAAAATTTTGAATATTTGTAGAAAATTTTAACTAAACAGTATTACAAACGTTGGCATCACGCCGATGTCATAAAAATAAGTAAATATTTTTCGACAAATACAAGAAAATTAATTAGACATAACTAAGTTTTTTCACTTGTTAAAGAAAATTTTGTAGTTTGAAGAAAAAACTTGGAGTTCAAAATTGCAAGAATGTCTTTAGTGACATACGAAGTTCATGATGGACGCCTTTTTGATAAAATTTACAAATTTAAAGAAATTCTAAACTACTTTGTGGAAGACACGAATTTAGTTAATCTTTATGCTTCATTTGAGTATATTTTTTTCCTCGGGTTTAGTTAATTTAACTAACGTACACAAAAATGTATTAGAGTAAAGAAAACTTTCTCCAAACATAATATTTCTATGAACTAAAATAAAGTTAAATTGGCTTTAGTGAAATAGAGAGTTCACTTTTTTTTGAGTGTATATTTATTTCGTTTTGTTACCTCTATTTTTTGAGGCCATTGCTGAATTCACCTGAGTGGTGAACACTCGAACAATGTCCTGTTTAATTGTTGTTTACTGTGATAACTTTACTGAAACTGCACTGAAAAAAACAATGGGAAAACGGTGAACCCTTCCTGGTGGGTTGGAAAAAGTGAACCCTCTATTTCACTAAAGCCAATTTAACTTAATATTAGTTCATGGAATTGTTATATTTGGAGAAAGTTTCCTTTATTCTAAAAATTTTGTGCGTATGTTAGTTAAATTAACTAAATTACAAAATTGAGCAAATAAATTAAAAAAAAATGGAAAAAACGGGAAAAATGATGTATAAAGATTTACTTAATTCATACTTCTCACAAAATATTTAATTATATGTTTAAATTTGTAAATTTCACTACAAATGCGCCCATCTTGAACTTCGTATGGCACTAAAGACATTCTTTCAACTCCAACTTTTTCCTTCAAACTACAAAATTTTCTTTAACAAATGAAAAAACCTAATCATGCAAGAATGTCTTAGTGACATACGAAGTTCATGATGAAGTCATTTGTAGTAAAATTTACAAATTTAAAAAAATAATCAACTATTTTGTGAGAAATACGAATTTAGTAAATCTTTATGCTTAATTTGTGTATAATTTTTCCCGTTTTTTAATTAATTTAACTAACGTACGCAAAAAATGATTAGAGGGAAGGAAACCTTTTTCCAAACATAATAATTCCATGAACTAAAATAAAATTAAATTGGCTCTAGTGAAATAGAGAGTTCAATTTTTTTTTGAGTGTAAGCAAAACATTATGCCTCGAAGCGTTTGTTTTAGTAGATTTGTAGTAATTTATCTTAATAGATCTTTAAGGCTTTAAATTATAAAAAAATATGACAATAATAATACAAAAATCCATTCATGACTTACTGCACTGAAAAAAATATTGTCATGGGGTCAAAGATTTCATGTCTTTAAAATACGAATGCAAATTTTGCTTAGCATAGAAGACGCATTTCTCTAATATAAAGTTTTTTTCCTTGTCCAAAAGTCGATAAACTTTTCAATGAAGTCGTGTTGTCCTTATAATTAAGTGATTTCACTTAAAAATGGGTATCATAACATGAAAGAAAAAATGTTTGGGCTAATTCAACTTGACTTTAATAATTCAGAAAAATTCTTTAAATTGAATGAAATTGTCTTTAAATTTGTTGTCTTTTTGCATCTTGACTACAAAGCAAAAAATCGTTCAAATATAGGACATGTTTTTCAACACTTCAATTTAAAGACGCTTTTTACTTGAAACATAGCATAATTACTATTGGAAGTCGAGTCTTAATTTTGAAAATAAAGTTGTCGTTAACTAGTTTTTAAAGGACTTTGATAAAATATGAAGAAAAAAAGCTGAAAAAGCGAAAAATTAAAATTTGCTTCCTACACCCAGAAAAAAGTGACCCCTTCTTTAAGTTAAAATGAACTCATTGTGAAGAAAGGTGAACTTCGTATAGCGCCAAAGACATTTTTATTTGTTTGAACGATGTGATTTTCGTAGAAATTAGGAATAATGCATTCCATATATTAGTTAACATTTTCCTATATTTATATACCACTATACTACAGAATGAAAAAATTTAACTAATTTGAATTCATATATGGAATGATTTTATTGAAATTTTTTCATTCATTTCGACAAATCTTACACATTTGTGGTAAAACTTTTACTTCATAATTAGAACTGCTTACCTTCGTTTTTAAATACAATTTTATTTATTTCTATAAGCAACTTTATCTTCAATAAAAGACATGTTTTATTAATATATTGAATATATTTATTAATAATCAACAGCATCGAATCTCTTTGAAATATTAGTTTATTATTCCACTATTTCCAATTTCCGTGTGATATTATCAACTGTAAAACGCACTTTTTCTTCTTCTTGTATTTCACTTTTAATAAGTTGCTGCCTAACGATTTTGTCCTCCTTTTACAATTTCAATACCTACAAATATAAAAAATCATAAAACATTTTTGTTGCAAAAGGTTAGCGTCACTGAATATTACCTGATAATTGAAGATTCCAAAATGAAGACAAATGAAAGGGTTGTTATTCTGCTGGTGTTTTCTTTCTTTATACACTATCACGAACATTGATAGATTTATTTAAAAAACGAAAATTTTTCTCACTAATTTAAAATAACAAATATTTTATATATTTTATTTGTTATTTATTATATTATTTTACCATATTGTTTTTTAACAATCTCTCCGAAACAACGCGATTCCAACTAAAAAAACAACCGACGCGCAAATATATCGATTACACCCACGCGCAAACACATCGATTACGATGACAGGTATCGATTACAGGTAGACAATAGAAATTTAGGAAAATTTCCTATATTCTAACAAGTGTGTTTCCTTAAGTTTTGAAAGGATTGCATACTTCTTAGTACGAATGAACTAAAATATTTTTCTATGCCAAGTGTTGTTCGTATGTATGAAAAACTTTCTATTATAAAGGAAGTCGCAATTATCATTTTATAAGAAATTTTACTAATTTTGAGGAAACTTGGTTTTAGTTCGGTTTTTGTTTATTTTTACGAATGCTTTGTTATCGGTGAATAAAATTTTCTTTTTCAGTAGTAAATTCTTATACCCAGCGAAGAAAATAGTATGAGTAAAATTCCATGCCTTATTCTAGTTAATGAACTATTCCTAACTGCTTACAGTTTAGATTTTTTTACTGAAACGAGTAAATTTTTATTATTTTTCACAAAAATTTACCTTAATGGAAATAAAATGGATAAACTATATTGATGAAAATTTTTTCCTTTAGTTTCGAAGGCACTTTTTTCTGGGTGTAGAAGCAAATACACAAAACCCAAATTTAAAAGAGAATTGTGTCTTAAAAGTATCCTTACTTGTATTCTCCGCTTCTTTGGCTCGGAATCAATACCGAAATTTTTAAAGTAAAGACAAAATCTTTGGAACCGGGCATGCTTTTTTTTCAGTGTGGGTGGTGCATGTCTTTCCACCCAGTTAGCCGTCTAGGTTAGGTTTTTCTTAAGTTATATAAAACTATATTTAATATTATTAAATAAAATATATATTAATTAATATAAAATAAACTGAAGTAAAAACAAACGGAATTAAACCCAATATATACTTAATTTAGTGCAGTAAAATGTATTAGTAAATAAAAGGCTTAAATGTCCGTCTGATGCAAAAGTAACACTTTTTTTAGATTCCATTTTCCACTTATGGATCTAATGGCGACTACTAAAGAATATGCCCCGATTCATTCTAAAGTTATTAAAAATTCATGTTTCTCTATAGGTTTATTATTACATCAACCCATGTGAAACATTTTACAATATTCTACATTACGGTTTCCCCTACGGTTGTCATTTAATAGAAATCCTCTCCACCCCTTTGTTTGATTATAATGATTATTCCATAACCAGAACACTTAACCACTAACTGGACTAGATATAGAATATATATTGTAAAGAGAACACAATACGGAATAAGTGTGCTACGTTTAAAAGTAGTCACCAATAACCTATTATTGGTAGTAGTTAACCAACTTTCTGTTGATTTTTTTTTATTTTAGCAGACATATGGTAACAAGTGCCGAGCTGGGTCAACACTTTCTTGACTCAATTTTAAAAGGGTGCATTTTAATGAACACATCTTTGTCACATTGAATAAAATGTTCGCAAAAGAATGAGACTGACGTGGAAGTTATACAGAATCTTCATCCATATAAGTCATCATTTGTGTGTGGACGATCTGCAGATCCTTTTTATCCAATTAATACTGCAGGTAAATATGTCCACAACTAGTTAACGACTTCTTTCCACAACCAGAGCATTGAAACACTAACTGGACTAGATATAGAATAAACATTGCAAAGAGACAATAGGAATAAGTGTGCCATATTTAAAAGCAATAACCTATTATTTCAACTCTGTTATATTAAATAGAATATTCGCAAAGGATGAGACTGCATTGAAAGAAATTGAGAACCTTCATGGCAACCATAATCTTTCCTATAAATCTCTATTACGATTTTTGATGATCTTTGGTTATATGAGAAAGCCTGAAAATTAGAAACCATAAAAAAAAGACACTTTGAGGCCCTTTGTATCCGTTCGAAGACTTATGACCATAGCGATGCTCTAGATGTTTTTACAAGTTTCCTTCTTTCCTACAGGAATACCCTTTTGGCAACTTTCCTTGTAGCCACGAACACAAGAAACAAACGGAAAATTCCCCAGTAAATGAAGCCATATATTGAACGCGTTAATCTTATGCGCTTTAAAGCATTGTTGGAGGTGTTGTAAAGTGTTCTGTAATATTATCCTTCTTTGTTCATTGCCCACCACAAAGAAGTGGTCTTTTTTCGATTGATTTTTTTGCTATTATGGTGTATTTATTTTTGTTTTTTTGGGGGTTGTTTTTGGTATAAACTTAAGTGTCAAGTTTCTAATTGTTTTTCGTTTTTTCGCTCCTACACCAATTAATAGAGTTTACACATACGTACACTGAAAAAAATATTGTCTTGAGGTCAAAGATTTCATGTCCTTAAAATATAAATCCAAATTTTGCTTAGCATAGAAGATATAAAGATTTTTTCATTGTCCAAAAGTCGATAAACTTTTCAATTAAGTTGTATTGTCCTTATAATTAAGTGATTTGACTTAAAAATGGGTATCATTGTATGAAAGAAAAAATTTTTGGGCTAAGGTCAACTTGACTTTAATAATTCAGAAAAAATCTTTAAAATTAATGAAATTGTCTTTAAATTTGTTGTCTTTTTGCATATTGACTAGAAAGCAAAAAATCGTTCAAAAAAATAGGAAATGTTTTTCAACACTTTATTTTAAAGACGTTTTTTACTTGAAACAAGCATAATTTCTACTGGAAGTCGAGTCTGGATTTGGAAAATAAAGTTGTCGTTAACTCGTTTTTAAAGGACTTTGATAGCATATGAAGAAGCTGATAAAAACGAAAAATAAAATTTGCTTCCAGAAGCAAGTACACAAAACCCAAATTTAAAAGAGAATTGTGTCTTAAAAGTATCCTTACTTGTATTCTCCGCTTCTTTGGCTCGGAATTAATACCAGAATTGTTAAAGTAAAGATAAAGGGTGATACGGTCAAAATTTGGTCAATATAAACTTGACGTATTTCTTTCAATTTTGCATTTAAAAAACCTGAACGCCCCTCATTTTGAAGGTGTGTGTGTGTAGAATATTGCTCCTATTTTGATTTTGGAATTCAATCTTCAGTTGTCAAAATGCCGTCCAAGCAAGAAGAGCAGCGTATCAAAATTTTGCTCGCGCATCGCGAAAATCCGAGCTACTCGCACACAAAGCTGGCAAAATCGCTAAAAGTTGCCAAATCAACCGTTACAAATGTAATTAAAGTGTTTTGAACGTTTGTCGACAGCCAGGACGTCTGGATCGGGGGGAAATCGAAAACCGGAAGCCGCTGAGACGACAAAGAGAGTTGCCGGTAGTTTCAAGCGAAACCCTAGCCTCTCTCTCCGCGATGCCGCAAATAAGCTGGGTGTATCGTCTACAACTGTGCATCGAGCCAAAAAACGAGCCGGACTATCGACTTACAAGAAGGTAGTGACTCCAAATCGCGATGATAAACAAAATACGACGGTCAAAGCGCGATCCCGGAGGCTGTACACGACGATGCTGACGAAGTTTGACTGCGTGGTAATGGACGACGAAACCTACGTCAAAGCCGACTACAAGCAGCTTCCGGGACAGGAGTTTTATACGGCAAAAGGAAGGGGAAAAGTAGCAGATATTTTCAAGCACATAAAACTGTCAAAGTTCGCAAAGAAATATCTGGTTTGGCAAGCCATCTGTACCTGTGGCTTGAAAAGCAGCATTTTCATAGCTTCCGGGACTGCCAACCAAGAAATTTACGTGAAAGAGTGTTTGAATAAACGTCTGCTGGCTTTCCTGAAGAAACACGGTTGTTCCGAACTGTTTTGGCCGGATTTGGCATCTTGCCATTACGGTAAAAAGGCCATGGAGTGGTACGCCGCCAACAACGTGCAGGTGGTTTCCAAGGACAAGAACCCTCCCAACACGCCAGAGCTCCGCCCAATTGAGAAATACTGGGCTATTGTCAAGCGGAACCTAAAGAAGACCAAAAAACTGCTAAGGACGAGCAGCAGTTCAAGGCAAACTTGTTTTCTGCGGCGAAGAAGGTGGACAAGGTGGCTGTACAAAATCTGATGGCAGGTGTCAAGCGTGAGGCCCGGCAATTCGGATTTGGAAAAGCGAAAGCCTAACTGAATATTTTTCCTGAATTTTATACTAATTGAACTTGAAAAAGAAATCTAATTTGATTTTTTAAATAAACGATTTCACCGATTTACACGCGTTTTCCCATGACCAAATTTTGACCGTATCACCCTTTAAAATCTTTGCAACCGGGCATGCTTTTTTTCCGTGTAAATACCTACACAAAGTCCGTAGTTAAACTAATGCAAAATTTTACGTATATTTTTTTCAAAAAGATTGTTTGTTTGTAGTTAAATTTTATTGTTTTTTTTTTTCAAATTTTCCACAGCCCAATGAAATGTCCTTATTCCATGTATGTCTCAAAATTTGTATGAAGAAAATTTTCGTTCGATTCCCAAAAATAGTAAAAATGAACTATTCTATAACTATTGGTCATGATTTGGTGCCAATATTTTTTTTTTTTTTTAATTTAAGGAATGGACTGAAATTTCAGAGCAGAATATACTAAATTCAAATAATACCACATTATAAACGTTTCATTAATTTACAATTATTTATTTCGAAAATTGCATAGTCTTTGATATTATGTCAATACACTGAAAAAACAGTGAACCCACCAAGAAGAAAAATTTTGTTTAATTTGAGAAAATTTAGATTACTTTTAGAAAATTTAGATTACTTTTAGAAAATTAAAAAAAAGCTACACTTGTAGTTTAGTCAATGCATGGTTTTAAGCTGAAATCAAAAAAAAAAAAAAAATAAAAATAATTTAAAATTTTCGATAATTTCAAGAAAATTTACTAGACATAGTAAATTTTTATCATTTGTTAAAGAAAATTTTGTAGTTTGAAGGCAAACATTGAAGTTCAAAATTGCAAGAATGTCTTTATTGCCATAGGAAATTAAAAAAAAAAAAACAATGAACTATTTTTGGAGGAGTACGAATTCGGTAAATCTTTATGCTACATTTGCGTATAATGTTTTCCCGTTTTTTAGTTCATTTAACTAACGTACGCAAAAAAAATGTAGGGTAAATGAAACTTTCTCCAAACACATAAAAGTTTACTTGGATGCAAAGATTTTGACCTTCCTTTAAGGATTTTGGTATCGATTCCGAGCCGAAGATGTGGTTTCTTTAAAATAAGGAAATTTTTTTGCAACCTATCTGGCTTTAAATCTAGGATCTATAAAATTAAAATTAGGATACAGATCTCATTTATGGAATTGTTATTATATTTTTCCGGTATATTAATGAATCTACTCCCGAACAAACAAATGCCAGTTTAAAAATCCAAAATTATAACGCATAACTCAAAGTAAACAATTTTTATTCCAAAAACTTTACCAAAGATGCTAAATCCTCAAAATAAGTCTTAGCCTATATTTGAAGGGTTTTTATCTTAAATCTAAAGATTCAATATTTCAGTTAATTTAAGAACGATTTCTTTAAATAAAAAATGTGTTTCTTTACTTGAAGGAAAATTTGCCTTAGTTTAAAGACATGCAACTTTAAGGAAAGAACGCATATTTTCAAATTGTGTGTGATTACAAACTTTATTTTAATTTAAATGTCATTATTTTAAATAAATTTGTCCTTAATATTTTGTAAATTGCGCATCCCAAAATTGAGATTGCGTAATCTTTAATATCACGTAAATATTTTTTTCATTGTAATAAATCCATGAAATAAAATAAAGTTATATTGGCTTTAGCGAAATAGAGGGTTCACTCTTTATTGAGTGTATTTTTTTAGTGTTGTCTTACACAGTATCTTCTTTAAGGATTTAATTCTGTATAATTTTCGGCGTCTTTGAATTAAGAACAATTTTCCTCTATGTAAAGGAAAGTCTTAAGACTTCAAGTGAACTTTAAGATTACCTTTTACCAACTAAATTTATTCGAAAACTAAACTATTTATAAAATGTTTTGAGTATGGACCACAATGAAAGAAAAAAATGACGTAATATAAACGATTATATAAACTAAAATTGAGGATATGCAACGTACACAACATCAAGGACATATTTCTTTAAAATAAAAAAATTGTAATTACAAGAAAATTCGTAATCTTTGCTTTAAAATTTTTGTTCATTAAATTTAGGACAGGAATCCTTGAAATTTGAATCCCTCCTTTATAAAAGTGAATAAACATATTTTTGATTTAAAAAAATAATCTTTTAATTCACTGAGATCATGAATCTTTCGATTAAAAATAAAAAAGCTTCAAATGTAGGCTAGGACCAATTTTTTGTGGATTTTGCTTCTTTGGTTTAAAAAATATTTTGAAATTAATAAAACATGTTCACTTTGAAATACAGTGAAACCCCTCAAACATGGACACTTAGAAAATCGAACAACTCTTTAAAAGTGGACAATTTTCGTGAGACGTTTACTATATTATCAGATTAAAAGTAAAATTTCCCAAGTGGTCCCCCCCCAAATGTGGACAAATTTTAGGCGACCTTGAGTGTCCACTGTATCTGTCGCAATGTGGTTTCACTGTATCTGTTACAATTTGGATTTATAAACTGACTATATGTGTGTTAATAGATTTTTTTTAAAACCCCTAAAGAGAAAAAAATCCATAAATGAAACCTGTATCATGATTTTTGTTTTACAGATCCTCTATTTAATGGTAGAAAACCTTTTAAAAAAATCTTTGTATTAAACAAAAGGAGCATTTTTGGCCCGGAATCAATATCGAAATCCTTAAGGGAAGAGCAGCATTATTGGAACTTTTTTTTAGTGCATACACACAAAAAAATTTCACGAAAAATTTTCCAATTAAAATTTTAATTGAGTTTTAAAAAATATTCAATTAAAAATTTAATTGATTCAACAAATTTTTTAATTGAAACAAAAATCAATCACAAAAATAATAGTACCAATTAATTTTTTAATTGAATCAATTATCTTTTTAATTGACCTTCAATTAATTTTTTAATTGATACTATCATTTCTGTGATTGAGGACATTTCAATTAAAAATTAATTGGATCAATACATTTCGTGATTGAATCAGAAAAAAAATTTTTGTGTGTATACTCAATATACTCAAAAATGTCAATATTGAATTAGTATTTATTTATCTGTTGTATGTGTAAAAAGCGGAACATTTCAATAATGAAATTATTTTGAATTTTAAAGAATTTAGTTTTTAAATTGTGTTGCTTCCTTCAAATATTTTTGGTTTTAAGAATGTACATCTTTAGCTCGGAATCAATATCCAAAATCAAAATCATTCAAAATGTTTGGATCCACGAAAACTTTGTTTTTGAGTGTAGAGTTTTGCCTATTTGATTTGATACGAAATGACCCATATTTCATTTCGATTTGATTTGATTTGGAGGAGAAATTATCTACCAAAAATTTTGATTTTCTAACTTTTTCACTCTATTTTAATCAGATGTTTTTAACAAAAATTTCCATCGTCAAATAAACAAAATGCCAGTCAATGACCGACATTATTGTCACACATCAACACGTCCGTTACCGAGTACTTGAGAATTAGTTCCCATTTCTGTTTTATTTCCATTGTATTCCTTATTCCAAACAAACAACATCGATAACACCGATTACCGGCTGTCGTTTCTATGGCAAGCACCTACTGATGAGTGAGAGTGAATGACTACGGGCTATGTTTTTTAATTACTTCGAAAAACTATGGAAGTACCCCAGAATAAGTCCGTCCATCCGTCCGTCCTTGGGGAAGTAGAAAGGGGAAGTTATAACAAAATATCACAGTGTTAGTGTTTGTATGGCTGAAACGGAAAATTGAACAACCCAATGCACACCATCTACCACCAACTAAATACAAGTATATATCAACCACTCCAGTGCAGTTTTATTTGTTGCCAGCGGTATTGACTGAGTGACTGACTGACATAACTGCATTTACGGGTCGTCGATACGCCATGGTATCGTTTTATTGTCAGTTTGTTAGATTTTCTTTTACACCGTTCTATTTTTCATAGTCACGAAGTATGTTTTGTGTCTGACAAAAACATAAAACCGACCAAAGAATGGAGAAAACCTGTTTTCCGAAAAATGGGCCGCTTTGAAATACAGCAAAAAACAACAAAATCGATTGTCTAAGGTTCGTATTGAGGAAAACCTACACACACACACTCACATACAATTCATATCCGATTGTGGTAAGTATTCGATTTGAAACTGCATTTTCCCCATTTGCCCCTAGAGAGTACAGCCAACATTAAAAAGTGAATCGAATTAAGTTGGTTACTGATTACAATAAAGGGGGAGAAATTGTGGGAGGTGAATGAACTATTTTAACGTTTATCCAAATCCACGCAGACAAAAAATTTTGTAGTAAGTAAAAAGATTATTTGGTTTTCAATTTATAAATCTCTCATTTCAAATGAATTTTTAATAATTTTTGAAGCTATTAAAACTATTTCAAAAGAGGTTTAAAATTCTCAAGTTTGGAATTAAAACCACTTTTTTGGAAGCTCTTTGTTTTAAAAAACTTACCAATTCTTTGTATGTAATTTCACAATATATCAGTTTAGTATATGTTAAGTAATTTTAAGTAATCACATGAACTGCAAACGAGTTCAAAATAATATATACAGTAGAATTCGGTTATAGCGACCGCCAAGGGACCGAAATTATACGTCGTTATAACCGAACGTCGTAGTATCCAAATAAGTGTACACAATATTTTTAATTTTTTTTTATGATGTATATTCATATTTATTGAGATTGGAACTAGTTTAGAATTGTGGTTTGTTTTCTATTTACAAGAGTTTCTTTTAATAATTTACTTTCAATAATTTCAACGGAAATATATAAACTCTCTGATATATCAGAACCCCCAAATCGTAAATACTGTTTTAATGTGTGCACCGCACTCAAGGTTTTGTCCTAGTTGGAATTTTGATTGATTCATCTTCGTCATCTGGTTCATTTTCCCTGTGAGTTTCATCATTTTCTTTTGTGTTCTCCACTATTTCTCTCAATGAAGGCTCTTCTGATGTCACGACGTTTTCATCGACATTTACGAACTCATCCCAGTCCTGGTTTGAACTCGAACTCATCCCAAACTGGTTTGAATATTTCTTCTTTGTCATTTGTACCTCTGTTTGGGATAGTCGAAAACAAATTCTGTGATTCCCCGCAGTATATGTTTCTTTATTTAGTATTGGCTGACGACAAAAAATGGAATGCAAAAAAATAAAAATTAGTACACAGAACTTACACTGAAAAAACAGTGAACCCACCAGGAAGAAAAATTTCGGTTAATTTTAGAAAATTTTGAATATTATTAGAAAATTTTAACTAAACAGTATAACAAACGCTGGCATCACGCCGATGTCATAAAAATAAGTAAATATTTTTCGACAAATTCAAGAAAATTTATTAGACATAATTAAGTTTTTTCACTTGTCAAAGAAAATTTTGTAGTTTGAAGGAAAAAATTGGAGTTCAAAATTGCAAGAATGTCTTTAGTGACATACGAAGTTCATGATGAACGCATTTGTAGTAAAATTTACAAATTTAAAGAAATATTGAACTATTTTGTGGAAGACACGAATTTAGTTAATCTTTATCCTTCATTTGTGTAAAATTTTTTCCTCGGTTTTAGTTAACTTAACTAACGTACACAAAAAATTATTAGAGTAGAGGAAACTTTCTCCAAACATATTAATTCCATGAACTAAAATACAGTTAAATTGGCTTTAGTGAAATAGAGAGTTCACTTTTTTTTGAGTGTACATCGTCGTTATAACCGAATATCCATTCCAAAGCAGACGTGCAAATTGGTCGTTAAAAGCAGATGGTCGCTAAAACCGGAGTCGTTCTAAGCGAATGCTTGCGCATGTACAAACTATTAAGAAACAAACTTGCTTTGAAAATCCGTCGTTATAAACGGATGGTCGTTATAAACGAGGTCGCTATAAATGAATTCTACTGTATTATGAGATTTTCATAAAATTCTTGAAATGTGAACTAACTGGGAAGAAGTACTTGCGTACTTTGGGACGTGGGGTAAATTTGACCCCTTATTATACCCACCACCATAGAATGTCATTTGTCATTCCGTGTGTAACACATCGAAATATCGATTTCCGACTATATAAAGTATATATATTCTTGATCAGGGAGAAATTCTAATATGATATAACGATGTCCGTCTGTCTGGTTGTCTGTCTGTTGTAATCACGCTACAGTCTTCAATAATGAAGCAATCGTGCTTAAATTTTGCACAAACTCACTCGTCTTTTGTCTGCAGGCAGGTCAAGTTCGAAGATGGGCTATATCGGTCCAGGTTTTGATATAGTCCCCATATAAACCGACCTCCCGATTTGGGGTCTAGAAATCGTAGTTTTTATCCAATTTGCCTGAAATTTGAAATCTAGAGGTATTTTATGACCATAAAGAGGTTTGCCAAAAATAGTATCGGTCTATGTTTTGGTATAGCCCCCATATAGACCGACCTCCCGATTTTACTTCTTGGGCTTATAGAAACCGCAGTTCTTATCCAATTTGCCTGAAATTGAAAATCTAGAGGTACTTGAGGACCATCAAAAGGTGTGCCGAAAATGGTCCGTATCGTTCCATGTTTTGGTATAACCCCCATATAGACCGATCTCCCGATTTTACATCTTGGGTTTATAGAATCCGTAGTTTATATACAATTTGCCTGAAATTGGAAATTTATAGGTATTTTAGGACCATAAAGAGGTGTGCCACAAATGGTGAGTGTCGGTCTATGTTTGGCTGGCTGTCTATCTGTCTGTTGTAATCACGCTACAGTCTTCAATAATGAAGCAACCGTGCTGAAATTTTGCACAAACTCGTCTTTTGTCTGCAGGCAGGTCAAGTTCGAAGATGGGCTATATCGGTCCAGGTTTTGTATAGTCCCCATATAAATCGACCTCCCGATTTGGGGTCTAGAAATCGTAGTTTTTTATCCAATTTGCCTGAAATTTGAAATCTAGAGGTATTTTATGACCATAAAGAGGTGTGCCAAAAATGGTGAGTATCGGTCCAGGTTTTGATATAGCTCCCATATAAACCGATCCCCCGATTTGGGCTCTTGGGCTTCTAGAAACCTAAAATTGGATATCTAGAGGTATTTTAGGACCACACATAGGTGTGTCGAAAATGGTGTGTATCGGTCCATGTTTTGGTATAGCCGCCATATAGATCGATCTCCCGATTTTACTTCTTGGGCTTCCAGAAACTGTAGTTTTTATGCGATTTGTCTAAAATTTTAAATCTAGAAGTATTATAGGGCCACAAATACCCAGCAAAACAAGCGTCGCCAAAAAAGTAATGAAAATTTTCTTTTTGGATCCAGAAGTGGTGCAAAATTGATGCAGAAGCGATGAATTTAACATGGGCTTGTCATAGGACGGAAGTCCTCCATTTCAACAGCCGTTGCACTTCTTTGGGTGTGATCCGAATTCAATGTTTTGGATGTAAATTAAAATCTTGTCAAATAAATAATTTTTATAATTTTTTATAATTTTTAATGGACCGTTAGACGCTTGTCGGAAGCGTTTGACCTCAAATATTTTCAAATATTTCAATTTTTTCAGATTGGATTTAGCATGTTTTTCGACAAAATTTAAATGATTTGTACCATTTTATGAATTCTTACTCTGTTTTTAACCTATTTGAAACAAAAAAAGTTACAATTACCCATTAAAAGTATGAAAAAAAAAAAAACAAGTTATAAAAAATTGAATTAAAATAACTTCCTGGGTATTTAAAATAAATAGCATCATTGGGAGTGCATCTTCTGGAAGCGCTTTTAAAGTTGTGCCTTTGGAAGAACTTCCAAATTTTTTTTCTGGGTAGGTGTGCAGAAAATGGAGTCTATCGGTCCATGTTTTGCCATAGCCCCCATATAGTCCGATCTCCCGATTTTACTTCTTGGGCGTCTAGAAACTGTATTTTCTAACCGATTTGCTTAAAATATGAAATCTAGAGATATTTTAGGAATACAAATAGGTGTATCGATATATGGTTTGCTATAGCTCCAATATAGATCGATCTCACGATTTTACTTCTTGAGTTTCTAGAAACCGTAGTTTTTATCCAATTTGCCTCAAATATAAAATCTAGAAGTTTTTTATGACCATAAATAGGTGTTCCGAATATATTGTGTGTCGGTACAGATTTTGATATATCCTCCCTTATGAACCCGCCCTCCGATGTGGGGTCTAGATTCTCTAGGATTCTCAAAACAACAATTAGGTGTGCTGAATTTGGTGTGTATGGATTCTCCCGATTTCAGTGTTTGGTCGTATATAAACCGTGGTTTTTGTTAAGGCCGATGGCACTTCTTGATGGTATTGAAGGCGCACTTATCATGAAAATTGCTTGAAACTGAATGTAAAATTTCCAGATTTTAATTCGCGTAATCATTTGAATAATGAAAGTAAAAGTCTACAGATTTTAGATTTCAAATCAAGGCGTCATTTCATCATTTATCTTGCACACTTACGCGATTCCCCAAAAACTCATAGATAAAATCTTTAAACTTATCTTCCGGAAGTGTACTGGTTGAATCGATCTGCTTGGGAGAATATTTGTCATCAAATCCCCTGAAATGTTATATATTAGCAAGTAACACGCAACGGCGAAGAGTTTTCAAAGGAAACTATTATATTTGATTCATGGTGGTGGGTATTTAAGAAAGGCCGAACTTACTGATGTGTATACTTTTTTTTTTAAATTTTAATTCAAATCGACTAATTTATTTTCTTTTTTTCTTTTCAGGTAAGCATTATACATAAATATATGCAACGTATTTATAGTAAGTATGATTCTCTAGTTTTTGGATATGGATTCTATACTCTTCTCAATAATACTGATGAAATTTCTAGAATTTCAAAAGCTGTAATAATAAGTCATTGATCGGTTTATACAGATAAACGTTTCTACTCCAGGAGGATCCATAAGATATTTTTCGATCGGTTTATGTTGTGTATATATATAATTATAGATCGATACACCCAGAAAAAAGTGACCCCTTCTTTAAGTTAAAATGAACTCATTGTGAAGAAAGTTGAACTTCGTATAGCGCCAAAGACATTTTTATTTGTTTGAATGATGTGATTTTCGTAGAAATTAGGTAGAATGCATTCCGTATATTAGTTAACATTTTCCTATATTTATGTACCACAAGAATGAAAAAATTTAACTGAATTGAATTCATATATGGAATGATTTTATTGAACTTTTTTTCATTCATTTGGACAAATCTTACATATTTGTGATAAACCTTTTACTTCAAATTTAGATCTGCTTACCTTACCTTAAATACAATTTTATGTATTTATATAAGCAATTTTTTCTTCAATAAAAGACATGTTTTATTAATATATTAAATATATTTATTTAGAATCAACAGCATCGATTAAAACACATTTTTTCTTCTTGTAGTACCTTTCACTTTGAATAATTTGCTGCCAAGCAATTTTGTCCACCTTTTACAATTTCAATACCTACAAATATAAACAAAAAAATCCAAAACCAATTTTTTCACAAAATGGTAGCGTCACTGAATATTACCTGATAATAGAAGATTCCAAAATGAAGTCGAATGAAGGGGTTGTTATTCTGCTGGTGTTTTCTTTTTTATAAACCAATTTTCAAAAAACGAACATTTTTCTCACTAATTTAAAATAACAAATATTTTATATATTTTATTTGTTTTTTATAATATTATTTACTATATTATTTTTTAACAATCTCTCCGTATACCATAACAACGCGATTCCCACTAAAAAAACAACCCACGCGCAAACATATCGATTACATCAAAGACAGGTATCGATTACAGGTAGATACAAGAAATGTAGGAAATTTTCCTATATTCTAACAAGTGTGTTTCCTTAAGTTTTGAAAGGATTGAATACTTATTAGTACGAATGAACTAAAAGATTTTTCTATGCCAAGTGTTATTCGTATGTATGATAAGCTTTCTATAATAAAGGAAGTCAGAATTATCATTTTATAAGAAATCTTACTAAATTTGAGGAAACTTGGTTTTAGTTCGGTTTTTGTTTATTTTTACGAATGCTTTGTTATCAGTGAATAAAATTTTCTCGTTCAGTAGTAAATTCTTATACCCAGCGAAGAAAACAGTATTAGTAAAATTCCATGCCCTATTCTAGTTTATGAACTATTCCTAACTGCTTTCAGTTTAGGATTTTTTTACTGAAACAGGTAAATTTTATTATTTCACACAAAATATTAACTGAGTGGAAATAAAATGGCTAAACTAAATTGATGAACATTTTTTCCTTTAGTTTCGAAGACACTTTTTTCTGGGTGTATGGACCATTTTTTTCTTGATTATCGATTTTTAAGGCATCAACTACCACATTTGAAATTTGCTCCCTCAAGAGACTTCGAAAGTCAAATCTGGGTAAAGTTAAGGGTTATATATCATTATGAATGGATATGAACTAATTTTTGGTCTATTTTGAGCGCCACGTTCAGATGAGAAATGGAAAATTCATCGGCTCTTATGGCAGCCAACACCATTATCATTGGCTGCGCCTGAATTCTGATGACCAATATTTCCATATCCTCAAACAACAATCGCAACTGTAACATGAGCCTTTTCGGAAATGCAATGTTGCGCTGCAACTGCTGCTGCACAACCAACTTTGATTTTGTTGAGCAACTGCTGCTGATCACATGTTGCAGATACTTGTTTGTTGCATATTTTGTTTGCAATTTAGAACCCAAAACCACCATAAATGGAAAAATATATAATAAATTTCATTTGTGAATTAGATGTTTCTTCAAATGAGTCAAAGCTATGTTATTTATTGAAAAAGATTTCTGAAGTAGATAGCGAAATTATTACTGCAATAAGTTTGTAGTCGTCACACAAAGAGACGATCAAAACTTCATGTAAGCAATACAATATTTGTTAAACGTGTGTGTATAAATCCCTGATTTCAGTCCTTTTTCTCCCTGCTGAAAATTCTCCCTCCATGTCCAAACGTGCTCTTAATATCAATTTGGAGCTTTTAGAATGCACTTCTACTCTAAAAAACATGTTTTTGCTTGTTTTTTTTTTTACTAGGTTTGCGCAACATATGCTTTTTAGAACATTTGACGCCTGCAATGTTGCCGGTCACATGACGCTTGAATATGTTGCGCAGTACATGCAGCACGACATTCCGAAAGGGCTCATATTCTGCTTCAAGCATATATATTTTCAGAATTTGTGCAAACAAAAAAAATGTAAAATAGGTATCTGGCATTTTCTTTTCAATAGCTTAATAATATCAATTCCTTAATCTTCATGTCCAATTAGCTCATATTAGATTTTTAATCATTTAATTTTTTAAGACTGCGTTGATATCAGGTTAACATAAAAAAAATGTTTATACTGTGCAAATATATTATGTTTCACCTTAAGTATATTTTTTAAAGCTGCGAATAAACAATTGATTGTACTATATATTGAATAATGTTTAGACTTAAAAATGTCAAATTTTCGAGTTTGATGATGCAAGCTCATTTATGCACATAAATAATATGTCTCAAACAGAGTACCATTTGCTCTCATTTGATTCTCTCACTGGGGTGAAAAACCAAATTTTTAAATTGTATCGAAGAAAATAAAAAAATGTACTTTTTAGGCTCAAATTGTACCAAATTTTAGAAAATAATGAAATAAAATATAGTAACCGAAAAATAAAGAAAATAATGCAATCATGTGGGAGTAAAGGAGATATAGGGGTGAAGCAATTCGCCAGAAGCACTTCTTAGTTGGAGAAGAATATTTTGCAAAATCTAACAAAACTTAAAGAATTCTACCAAACAGTACAAAATCTAATCTTTTGGTAGAATTCTATCAACTGTGGGAAACGTTGTGAAGACGAGCTGAATATTTCAAATTGTACCAATTGTATTTTTGGGAAAAGGAATGTATCGAATTTAATACAGTTGTACCAATTTTTACATCACTGGTCTTTCGTTATCCATCTATGTCGCCATCTTTATATTTCTTCTTTAGTCTCTCTTGCCCTATCTGACAAAATTTCTAAATTACTATATGTTTGCATGCAGAGACTTTATATTTAAGAGAATGTGATGTCCCAAACATTTTATACTAGTTTACAAACATTTTATAATTGCACTTAAAAATAATGTGTTAAAACATATAATTATAATTTTTACACCAAAACACATGAAAAACAGTCGTTTTTCGTACGTGCAGGATTTACAAATGGAATGAAAACGTGAATATACTATAGGTGTGCACGTGAGTAATATTTTACTCACGCTCACGCACACTCACGACGGAAAAATCTTACTAACGCACACTCACGCACGATATTGTTTGGTAGGGCTCACGCACACTCACGCACGAAAATACCGTAACTCACGAAAAATATCGTGACTCACGAACAAATTTTTGAGTAATTTACCTTAGCGACGTGTCTGAAAACATGAGCATTTTTAAAATCGAGAGCGTTATTACACTCTTAACATCGCAGTTGTCACTAAAATTGTAAATGAATTTAACTCTTAAGAGTTTTATGTTGGTGAGCGGGATTATTTTCGTGAGCGTAAATCTTTACTCTCGCACACTCACGAAGATAATATTTTCGTGACTCACGCTCACGCACGACATTTTTGTTTGTTAATCACGCTCACACACACTCACGCCGTTGCCATGAGCGTGACTCACGACTCACGAAAATTTCGTGTCACGTGCACACTTCTAGAATATACACTCCATAGTATGGTGTAGGGTTTACAAATAATATATCGTTTGATAGATTTCTACAAATCATCCCCCACTCCTATAAATCAATTCCCTCAAACTCAAAAGACATTCTTTCTGGCCAAATCCAATTCATTTTGTATCAATGTATCAATGAGTAGCTAAAGAATTGAAGGAATCTCCTATTATTGATGGAGGTTACGAAATCACTGGGGCCACCTCATTACTCTCCGGGCGCTATTTTCTTTTGTGGCCGCTTTCAATCAATGAAGAAACAACCTCTTCCCCTATCCAATGCACTATAAATCACAAAAACATGTTTTTCTCCAAGGCGATAGCATCAAGAGATGATGAGTAACAGTGGATATATGAATGGGTAGCTCATCGGAAATGTGGGATCATTGTTTTCGTCCATCGTTTTCGCTTTTATTGTGACTACCCGATTATTATCAATAATTTTTCACACTTTATTAATAAGTTTAATGTACATTTTTGTTTTTTGAATATCCATATGTATGCGTGTGTTTTATTAGCTTCGTTCTTATGTCTAGCTTTTCTCTCTCCCCAATTATCGATCCGTTTGTTTTTTGTAGCATTTTTTGAAGAGGTTTTGGGCAGGGCAAGTGTTTGAGCTTTTTGTGTGTGAAGTTCATCATAAACCCATCGTAATGTGTGTGAAAATAGGGGAGCCCCACCTACATTCTGGGGGAAGTGTTAATGATGGGCAATTTGTCACCACAAAATGTTGTCATGTTATCTATAGCCGTTGGTCGGAGTGAGTGTTTACTTGTTTGTGAGCATAATTCTTCAATTATGAGGTGTAAGTTGATTTTATATTAATTGCCACAGTAGTGGATTTGTGTGGATATCGAATAAAAAGATTGCATCATTATAGTTTTTTATCGTAGTTATCTGATGCTAAATACAATTTCACAAATGACTATACTCGGAATTAGATATACACCTAACATAAAAAATTATGCAACCTTAATTATAGGAGACGCAGTTTAGACAATATTAAGGACAAATTTCTTTACAAAAAAGTAATAGTTTTATTAAATTTAGGATTACATTTGCATTGGTAACCCCTTCACCACTACTGTGGTACAGGGTATAATAAAATGTGCATTTGTATGTAACGCCCAGAAGGAGACGTCATGGCCCGATCGTCTTAGAATTAAATTCAGAGTCGATTTAGCGATGTCCGTCTGTCCGTCCAGCTCGCAATTTTAGTCGGATCGTCTTCAAATTTGGCATAGGGTCTTTTTTCGGCTCAAAAAAATTGGTTCAGATTTAGATATAGCAGCCATTTATAATATATAACCGTTCAGGTCATAAATGACGTATTTATCAACCGATCTTCTTCAAATTTCGTATATTAAAATGTTCTGTGAGTCACGTAAATTTTGCAGAATATCAGCCAAATCGGTTCAGATTTAGATATAGCTCTCCTATATATCTTTCGCCCGATATACACTTATATGACTACTGAGGCCATAGTTTTACTTCGATTTACGCACAGAGAGTAAAATTAACTATGCCAAGTTTGATTGATATCGGTTCAATTTATATATAGCTCCAATATATAACTTTCGCCCGATTTACACTCCTATGGCCCCAGAGGCCAATGTTTTATATCGATTTACGTGAAATTTTGCACAGGAAATAGAATTAACATTATAAGTAATAGGTTGGCTGATAAGTCCCCGGTCTAACAAACAAAAACACATTTTTTTTTGTCAAAATTCGTTTTTATTATTCAACATAGTTCCCTTCAAGAGCGATACAACGATTATAACGACCTTCCAATTTTTTGATACCATTTTGGTAGTACTCCTTCGGTTTTGCCTCAAAATAGGCCTCAGTTTCGGCGATCACCTCTTCATTGTTTTCGTTTTTATTATTCAACATAGTTCCCTTCAAGAGCGATACAACGATTATAACGACCTTCCAATTTTTTGATACCATTTTGGTAGTACTCCTTCGGTTTTGCCTCAAAATAGGCCTCAGTTTCGGCGATCACCTCTTCATTGCAGCCAAATTTTTTCCCTGCGAACATCCTTTTGAGGTCTGAGAACAAGAAAAAGTCGCTGTGGGCTAGATCTGGAGAATACGGTGGGTGGGGAAGCTATTCGAAGCCCAATTCATGAATTTTTGCCATAGTTCTCAATGACTTGTGGCACGGTGCGTTGTCTTGGTGGAACAACACTTTTTTCTTCTTCATATGGGGCCGTTTTGTCGTGATTTCGACCTTCAAACGCTCCAATAACGCCATATAATAGTCACTGTTGATGGTTTTCCCTTCTCAAGATAATCGATAAAAATTATTCCATGCGCATCCCAAAAAACAGAGGCCATTACTTTGCCAGCGGACTTTTGAGTCTTTCCACGCTTCGGAGACGGTTCACCGGTCGCTGTCCACTCAGCCGACTGTCGATTGGACTCAGGAGTGTAGTGATGGAGCCATGTTTCATCCATTGTCACATATCGATGGAAAAACTCGGGTGTATTACGAGTTAACAGCTGCAAACACCGCTCAGAATCATCAACACGTTTTTGTTTTTGGTCAAATGTGAGCTCGCGCGGCACCCATTTTGCACAGAGCTTCCGCATATCCAAATATTGATGAATGATATGACCAACACGTACCTTTGATATCCTTAAGGCCTCTGCTATCTCGATCAACTTCATTTTACGGTCATTTAAAATCATTTTGTGGATTTTTTGGATGTTTTCGTCGGTAACCACCTCTTTCGGGCGTCCACTGCGTTCACCGTCCTCCGTGCTCATTTCACCACGCTTGAATTTTGCATACCAATCAATTATTGTTGATTTCCCTGGGGCAGAGTCCGGAAACTCATTATCAAACCAAGTTTTTGATTCCACCTTATTTTTTCCCTTCAGAAAACAGTATTTTATCAAAACACGAAATTCATTTTTTTTCATTTTTTCACAATAACAAAAGTTGCTTCACAAAAGACGCTCTATCTCACAAACTAATTGACTTACAGACGTCAAATTTTGACACGAATCATTTGAAGGTTGGTACTATATAAAAAAAATATGCATTTAATACTAGCGACGCCTTCTATGTGTCAGATTGGGGACTTATCAGCCAACCTGTTAACCAACATTTTCCTTGTAAAATCGCCACTGCGAAAACTCATAAAAATGATTCAAATTTACCTATACTCCAATTCGTATATTTATGAAATGGCTTTAGATTTAAATATTTCTAATATTTTTTGACTAAGATTGTGCACCCTCCCGGCCATTAACCTGTTTAAATTTTGATTCTAGAGATTTTGTAAAAGTCTAAAAAGTTTTTGTCCAAATCGGTTCATATTTAAATATTTTTTATGGGAATATAAACTTTTATATAGATCCCAACAAATTTGAAAAAGTTAAGATGGTTTTTTGGTACACCAAAAAAAAAAAAAAAAATAATATCACCAAAATATTTCCAATGTTGATTGAAGTTGAAAATTTTTCAATTAATAAATTAATTGATACAATTAACTTTTTAATCAAGATGGAAACATTAAGTTAATTAAGTCAATGATTGAAAAATGTTTAAATTTTTAATTAAAATATTAATTGATACAATCAACTTTTTAAGTAATCTTGGAAGATTAAGCCAGTTAAAAAAGTGATGGATTTTTTTAAATTTTAAATTAAACATTTATTTGCAATATTAAGTCGTGTAAAGCGAGAGGGACCTTATTGGCAGATAGAATGTGTTGGAGCGTAGGAGAAACAGAAATTCAAAAATTTGCATTCACCGAATTGGATGTCCTCCACTTCTCCTTCAGCAAAAACAAAAGAGCGTTTTTGGGCGTACGAGAAATATAAATTTAAAAAATTTTTAATTTCTGTTTCTCGCACGCTCGTTTGCTTTTGCGTTCGTCAAATTATATAGGATTATAACCAACAAAAGTTTTCAATTTCTTTGTAGTTTGATTATATGTGAGTATAATTAATTTAATAAATTATTAATCATTTTATCCTATCATCCCTTTCTGTTTGATTCTTAATACGTAGAGATCTTTTGCAGTACATTCGTTCTTCCGAAATTGGTGGAAATATATTACCAAAAAATTTTATTGTTATATTTAGAAATTTGTAGCGAATGTCAAATGGCTGATATAATATCATAGGGATTGGACAGGTACGATTGTTCACATTGCCGTACTTCAGTCAAAAATTGTTTATAATCATATACTCAAATAAATATACTACTGCATGAGTTAGAAGTTGAAATTGTTATGAACAAAAATGAAGGTTAGGTTAGGTTAGGTTAGGTTAGGTGGCAGCCCGATGTATCAGGCTCACTTAGACTATTCAGTCCATTGTGATACCACATTGGTGAACTTCTCTCTTATCACTGAGTGCTGCCCGATTCCATGTTAAGCTCAATGACAAGGGACCTCCTTTTTATAGCCGAGTCCGAACGGCGTTCCACATTGCAGTGAAACCACTTAGAGAAGCTTTGAAACCCTCAGAAATGTCACCAGCATTACTGAGGTGGGATAATCCACCGCTGAAAAACTTTTTGGTGTTCGGTCGAAGCAGGAATCGAACCCACGACCTTGTGTGTGCAAGGCGGGCATGCTAACCATTGCACCACGGTGGCTCCCAACAAAAATGAAGAAACAATGTATTTAATTCATAAATAAGTTATTATTCTTGTCTTTACGAAATCAGTCCCCAAAATATTGGAGACACATTTCATTTTGCGATTAAGGTATTTATTTCATTTTTTTGGGTATAATTTCATAAAATATTTTGGGGAATTACTTCATAATGAAATAAGTCCTCAATTTTCTGAACTTTTTTTTCATTTTGGGGAGTTATTTCATGGGAACTTATTTCATGGAGCCTTTACTTACTTGTCGATCTCAAATTTTGCATAGTGCAAATAAACTGGCGTTTGTTAATGCATCGCAAAGAGAGAATAATGAAGAAACAATGTATTTAATTCATAATGTAATGTATTTAATTCATAAATAAGTTATTATTCTTGTCTTTACGAAATCAGTCCCCAAAATATTGGAGACACATTTCATTTTGCGATTAAGGTATTTATTTCATTTTTTTGGGTATAATTTCATAAAATATTTTGGGGAATTACTTCATAATGAAATAAGTCCTCAATTTTCTGAACTTTTTTTCATTTTGGGGAGTTATTTCATGGGAACTTATTTCATGGAGCCTTTACTTACTTGTCGATCTCAAATTTTGCATAGTGCAAATAAACTGGCGTTTGTTAATGCATCGCAAAGAGAGAATAAAAAGTCGATAAATGAGTAAAGTGTTGTAGTAAAGAAACAAAAAGTCACCAAATTTAAAGAATTTCAGTAATTTTTAAAAATTTTCAGAATTATTAAAGTCAAGTTGACCTTAGTCGAACAAAATTTTCTTTCATGTAAACATACCAATTTTTAAGTCGAATCACTTAAATATAAGGACTAAACGACTTCATTAAAAAGTCCTTTTGGGCAAGGAAAAAAACGTTATATCAGAGCAATGCGCTTTCTATGCTAAGCAAAGTTCGCACTCCTAGTTGAAGGGCAAGAAATCTTTAGCCTAAAGACACTATTGTCTTTTTTTTCTCAGTGTAATAATTACTACACATATTGTGGCCGTCTTTAACTTCGTGTGGTGCTAAAGACAAGCCCATTAGAAGGGGTGGCAACTGCCTGTTTTTATCTGGGCTAGTTAAATTTACAATGCTTATTATATTTCATGTTAGCCTGATACCGAAACAGGCAATTGACGTCCAAATGCATTATATCTAATTATACAATTATTTTTCGAGCTTTATGGACAGATTAAGGGACTTGTAAGTAATATGAAAAGATGATGTACAGTGGGAGAAAAGATGATTCAATTTGTAAGAGGAAAATTCCCAAATGTTTTCTCCATAAGGAGTTAGCATAAAGGGCCCAAAATTGAGTTATCTCTCCCAGCCAGATCTACACTAAAGGCTGTGGAAAGGTTCATTCGCCCGAACCGAAACATGTATAGTCCAGGCGTGTATAGATTTGTGTCTGGCGTTTTCTTTTCAATGGCTCTATTAACCATGTTCCTTAATCTATCTGTCCATAAAGCTCGAAAAATAATTGTATAATTAGATATAATGCATTTGGACGTCAATTGCCTGTTTCGGTATCAGGCTAACATGAAATATAATAAGCAACGATGAGCCCGTCGTAAAACTAGGAAAAACACGACTAATGTACGCGTTAGAATTGTTGTTGTATCCTGGAAACCAGTTTCTGTAAGTTGTCACATGTTGTTGTAGTTGACTGTAGAAACAATAAGCATTGTTCGACTGTTCACCACTTAGGTGAATTCTAACAAATTAGCTTTCTAAAAATAAATTTCGTGTTGTTGCATTACTATGTAACAAAACGAAATAAAAATAACATTAAGGGACTTGTAAGTTATATGAAAAGATGATGTACAGTGGGAGAAAAGATGATTCAATTTGTAAGAGGAAAATTCCCAAATGTTTTCTCCATAAGGAGTTAGCATAAAGGGCCCAAAATTGAGTTATCTCTCCCAGCCAGATCTATACTAAAGGCTGTGGAAAGGTTCATTCGCCCGAACCGAAACATGTACAGTCCAGGCGTGTATAGATTTGTATCTGGCGTTTTCTTTTCAATGGCTCTATTAACCATGTTCCTTAATCTATCTGTCCATAAAGCTCGAAAAATAATTGTATAATTAGATATAATGCATTTGGACGTCAATTGCCTGTTTCGGTATCAGGCTAACATGAAATATAATTTACAATTTATCTTCACGCACATAAAACATGAGGTCCATGTACATATTTTTGACACGAACAAAAAATATTTTTTTTTGCGTATAGTTGCGCCATCTATCATTCAGTCCGATTACTTTTTCAATTTACCTGTTATATGTGTCTCAAATATGTTAAGCTAATTTATAAATATCAAATCACCTGATTATGATGTTATAAAAATTGATTTCCTAAATAAATATTGTAACACTGAATAATATGAACACATTTTTTTGTTCGTGAACTGTATCTCAAATGCTTATTCAAATACATCGTTTGGATAATTTTTATTTTCTTAATTTACATGCAGTAGCGCACAAAGTAATCGATAGCAGCAATTTAGCTACTACAAATGGTAGATTTGCCATTTTTAACATAATTTTCATTGGAATTCCTGTGGTTGCTCGTATTTGACTAATGGAAAAGATACCAGTTTTGAATGTACAATGATTGCCTTCTCCTGATCACACTCTGTGTGTGTGTGTGTTACAAATCACAAGAGCATGTTGTAATAATACCGTATGGAAAATCACCTTAAAATTTACATAATACCAATACAACAATAATCATTGAATCATGTGGATGTGTGTGTGTATTTGCATTGCACTTTGAAATACTATGGCTGTTATTGCTGACCAAAGTGACAACAACCAATCCCTCAAACCAAAAAAAAAATCAAAACCAAACCCTGAAAATATTGGAATTCTCAAAATTCAAGTGTAAACGAACAATAGTAAACAAAAGCCAATAGGCAGCGACCGAACCCGTCCATCACAAAGCGTGCGCGTCGTCGCAATTTCATTGCGAATTCATTGCACTCTCATCATTCTCCCACATAGGTGGTACGCATAACAATTTGCTAGCGCACCAAACGACAGGTGCCGCTGTTGTTATGAAGCGATCAATGATGATGCTCTCACTGCTAAGCACTAGAAAAAAAATTGAATTTCACCTAACGTGGGTGGAAGATGGACGGACAAATGACTCGTAACGAAACTTTTTTTTTATTTTTACAAGAAATTTCTACATTGGTGTATTTATGTTGGGCCAAGAGTAGAGTTTGCCTTGTAAACATCTTGGAATTCGTTGTTTGGTTTTTGCTTGGGGCTTGTAATCGTCACCTGTAAGTAGTGAAAGTTGACGTAACATTTGACATTGTAATTGGAATCCATAATCATCTGTGATTTATTAGATAAAAACTGTTCAAATTTAGAAATTGTAAATATTTTGAATAGTTGTGTTATCTCCGGGCGGCACATTGTTGAAATTTAAAATTTTTGTAATTAAAACAAAATAGAATTTTCCTCATATATGAGGGAAGCTCCTGAAAGAGAAGTTCACCACTGTTATATCACAATGGACTGAATAGCCTAAGTGAGCCTGAAATATGGCGTCGCTAGTATTAAATGCATATTATTTTTATATAGTACCAACCTTCAAATGATTCGTGTCAAAATTTTACGTCTGTCAATTAGTTGTTAGATAGAGCGTCTTTTGTGAAGCAACTTTTGTTATTGTGAAAAAAATGGAAAAAAAGGAATTTCGTGTTTTTATAAAATACTGTTTTCTGAAGGGAAAAAATACGGTGGGAGCAAAAACTTAGCTTGATAATAAGTTTCCGGACTCTGTCCCAGGGAAATCCACAATAATTGATTGGTATGCAAACTTCAAGCATGGTGAAATGGGCACGGAGGACGGCGAACGCAGTGGACGCCCGAAAGAGGTGGTTACCGACGAAAATATCAAAAAAATGATTTTGAATGACCGTAAAATGAAGTTGATCGAGATAGCAGATGCCTTAAAGATATCAGAGGAACGTGTTGGTCATATCATTCATCAATATTAGGATATGCGGAAGCTCTGTGCAAAATGGGTGCCGCGCGAGTTCACATTTGACCAACAACAACAACGTGTTCATGATTCTGAGCGGTGTTTTCAGCTGTTAACTCGTAATATACCAGAGTTTTTCCGTCGATATGTGACAATGGATGAAACATGGCTCCATCACTACATTCCTGAGTCCAATCGACAGTCGGCTGAGTGGACAGCGACCGGTGAACCGTCTCCGAAGCGTGGAAAGACTGAAAAGTCCGCTGGCAAAGTAATGGGATGCGCATGCAATAATTTTTATCGATTATCTTGAGAAGGGAAAAACCATCAACAGTGACTATTATATGGCGTTATTGGAGCGTTTGAAGGTCGAAATCGCGGCAAAACGGCCCCATATGAAGAAGAAAAAGTGTTGTTCCACCAAGACAACGCACCGTGCCACAAGTCATTGAGAACAATGGCAAAAATTCATGAATTGGGCTTCGAATTGCTTCCCCACCCACCGTATTCTCCAGATCTGGCCCCAGCGACTTTTTCTTGTTCTCAGACCTCAAAAGGATGCTCGCAGGGAAAAAATTTGGCTGTAATGAAGAGGTGATCGCCGAAACTGAGGCCTATTTTGAGGCAAAACCGAAGGAGTACTACCAAAATGGTATCAAAAAATTGGAAGGTCGTTATAATCGTTGTATCGCTCTTGAAGGGAACTATGTTGAATAATATAAACGAATTTTGACAAAAAAATGTGTTTTTCTTTTTTAGACCGGGGACTTATCAGCCAACCTGTTATGAACCTTTTGTACATGCTATTTACAAAATGTATGTATTTATGCCCTGTACCTGTATATCGAACAAAAACTTTCTTTCATATTCCAAACGAAAGAAAATTGATTTTGGTTCCTTTATTTAGAAAGACAAATCACATCATATTTGGTTGACGAGTATTAAACGAACAAGTATATACGGCCGTAAGTTCGGCCAGGACGAATCTTATGTACCCTCCACCATGGATTGCGTAGAAACTTCTACTAAAGACGGTCATCCAAAATTAAATTACTTGGGTTGCGGCCGAGTGCAAGGCATCTTAAAACTTCTTAACATCATCTTCTAAATTGTAAGTTAGATATATGTTAGCTCCCACCCGATATGCACTTATATGTCCCCAGAAGCCAGAGTTTTACCCTGATTTGATTTTAATTTTGTAAATGGTGTAGAATTAACGTTCTCGATATACATGTCAATTTTCGTTTAAATCGGTTCAGATTTAGATATAGCTCCCATATATATCTTTCGTCCGATTTACACTCACATGACCACAGAGGTTAAATGTCTAATCCTATTTAAGTAAAATTTTGCACAGGGAGTAGAACTGAAATTATTACTATGCATGGCAAATTTGGTTGAAATTGGTTCAGATTTAGATATAGCTCCCATATATATATTTTTTCTGATTTCGGCAAAAGTTACCAAAATACTAAAATTTTCCTTGTAAAATCGCCACTGCTAAATCGAAAACTTGTAAAAGCTAGATTTTTGATTGGAAATATATTTTTTTTATTTAATAAGAATTGTTATAGTGATTATAACCATCACACACTGTACGAAAATGATTCTGCGGCAATATAGTCCATTCCCGGCGAAGAAAGAGCTTCTGCGCCATTTTAGTTCATTCACGGTGAAGCGCCGTCTTGATATGATCGATACACCTGGCTCCCAACGGATTCAGATTCCGAGATTTTGGTGATGATTGTGATATAGTCCATTCCCGGCAAGCGGCCGTCTTGAGATGATCGATATATTGGTATTCTTTAGTGCCAACCTTACTCTCCAAAATGTCTCTGGCGCCCAACGGATTCAAATTCGAAGATTTTGGTAATGATTGTGATAATAACAATTACACACTGCAAGAAAGAGCTTCTGCGCCATTTTAGTACATTCCGGGTGAAGCGCCGTCTTGATATGATGGATACATTGGTATTCTTTAGAGCCAACCTTACTCTCCAAAATGTCCCTGGCGCCCAACGGAATCAAATTCGGAGATTTTGGTGATAATTGTGCAGTAGAAATGAAGTGAGGATCCTTCTTTTCAGGCCATTCGTTTTTGACGCCTGGTGAGTCCTGTTGGAACTCACTCATCGACTCACTCGTTTGTCAATGGTCTGCGGCCGAAATGTTTGTCTGCTGCCTTTAGGAAATTTTCCCGATAAACTTTTGGCTTTATTAATACGAGCTGCAAGCAATCCTTGGCCCTTTCGGCGGCCCATATATTTGAAACTTTTACTTATGTTATAATATATTAAATTGTAATATATTTTCTTTTTTCCCCTACTACTACGAAAATTCAAAAGTAAAAGTACACTCATAGAAAATATCGTACACGGCGTGCTCATTTCAAAACGATTCGTTCATGAAAGTGAATCAACACACATGTGGTGTCAAACCATGAACATGCGGTGTCAATCTGACAATGATAAAATGACACCATGCGTTGTCAAAACAACAACCAGAGTTCATGATCTGAAAACGTTATGATTAATAAAATTAAAAAAGATTTCCGCTAGCGTGACTCGAACCTGTGTTTCTGCACCATACGCGTTAACAGTCACCTTAGGTTAGGTTAGGTTAAAGTGGCAGCCCGATTAAGATTCAGGCTCACTTAGACTATTCAGTCCATTGTGATACCACATTAACTAAAAGTACCTATTACATATGGGTACTTCTAGTTTTAACCGCTGAACCTTCTTGATTATTTTTCTTTGTTGAACCAACCAGATTGTTCCAAAAACATTAGCAGACTGCTTAAGTTAACGTTTTCCAGATCCGCCAGTAATCTGAAGCTATAAGCTCCTAAAAGTTGCTTGCGCTTTACACAAAATGCAGGACACTCACACAAGAGGTGTTTAATTGATTCTTTTTCCACCGCATCATGACAGCTCATACAATAGTCATTATACTTCGCGCCAATAGTTTTTGCAAAATCGCCTATCAGGCAGCGACCCGTTATAGCAGATATCAGGAGTGATATCTGACGTCTCGAGAACATTAGCATATCTAGTGTGCGGTCACAGTCACCTTAGCACATTGCACCACCGAGGGAGTTGCCATAATATCGTCTAACGATTATTTTAACACTTTTCATGGCCAAGAAAAAAAAAACGAATGCCGTTCAGAAATCGTGAGCGCCCGTCGACGGAATTGTGAACATTCCGTTTTGATTTTTTGTGAACGTTTCCGTTTCATTTTGTCACCATGCGTTCACGACTGTGGAACGCAATTTTTTCTATTAGTGTAATATTCTTTCAAAATTGTTCATAAATTCATATATTATTTGTGTGTGTATTTTAAGAAGTTTTTAATACACCTCTTGATGCATTTACCAAATTTGCAATATCCATAATTAGCTGCGGTTGGTATATATATATAAATGCTCATCCTATTTGCATTGGCTAAACCGAGCAAAATTGCCAAGAGTAGCAAAATATAATAATACGGCGCTATTTTTCATTCAATTGCTATACAATATAGTAACACTGACAGACAATTATAGCGATACTTACACTGCCGATTTGATATGTAAATCAGCAGTTTTAAATCACTATCGGTAGCTTCGTCATATTCACATTGCAAACACGTAATTCTCCATAAAAGTCTGTGTGTCATAGCATTTACATTTCATAGGTGGAAATATTTTAAGACTTGAGACTTGCAATAGTCACAATTGATTGACACAATTTACGATCACCAATTGATGAAATGTGGGGGAGGTGTGAAGATAAGGGGGTTTTAGCTGCCACTGATGTGCCAATAATATTAGAAATGTAAACTAAATAGTAAAAGTGTTAGATATATTATAAATAGAATGGTATTTTTAAAATGTTTGGGTATGTATTTGAAATTATTTTTAGAAACTAAAATAAAGTGGTACTAGCAAAGTAAAGTGTTGTGAAGAATTTTTACTTACAATTCTAATTACATTATAGATTAAGCGTGAGACAATGGGTAGCATTTAATGGGTAGCATTTTTTTTTATTTTGTGATTTTCTTACCTATACTCAGAGAAGAGTGAACCCATTAGCGAGTTAGTTTTAACTAACCAGTGTTAATATTTATTGCACTTCGTGTGACGCTAAAGAAGCATGTATCCATAGTAAATTCAACATTTTCCTATGGGTTAGTAATTTGTTTTAACTTTTGTCAAGTTAAAATTTAACGATTCAGAAGTAAAATTAAACTAAATAATACATTTTTTAAAAACGAAAGAAATTAATGTTCTGGATTTCATAGACCACCTGGTGACTTGTAGCATGGTGACCTCAAGGGGGAGGATTTGAGTTATTACATCCCCATTTCTACATGTCATATTATATTTAGTACAAACAAATTACTCTTCTGTAATACAAATCCTTTAGAATCATTTATTAGATTTTATTTTTATCATTTAAAAAATTTTACCTTTTGTCTGGACGGTGGATCGATTTTGTTCATCAATAGTTAAATTTAACTAACTGTGAGTAAAATTTTTAACTACTCAATATTATGGAATTTACTTGTAGTTACGACGTTCCATTTTCTAAGTGTAAGTTTTGAAATGGGCCTTCAAAGTTCTTATATGTGCAAATATTTATCTGATATTCTTTTATCAATATTCTACACTCAAAAAACGGTTCACAAGGAAGAAACATTTGAAAAAATTAGGTAAATATATTAGAAATATTAGAAAATGTTAACTAAACTGTATAACAGACGCAAATATCATGCTCCACAAAACTTAAACAAATTCAAGAAAATTTACCAGACATAATTATTTTTTTTATTTTCACTTATTAAAGACAATTTCGTAGTTTGAGAGACGAATTTAGGAAATCTAGATACTTCATTTGTGTACAATTTTGTCTCTTCTTTTGGTTCATTTAATGTAATGTAATAAAATTTTCTATAGAACTAAAATTTTGACAAAATTACCTATAGAAATAAAATTTTGAAAAAAAATTTCTATAGAAATAACATTTTGACAAAATTTTCAATAGATATAAAATTTTGACAAAACTTTATATAGAAATAAAATTTTGACAAAATTTTCTATAAAAATAAAATTTTGACAAAATGTTCTATAGAAATAAAATTTTGACAAAAATTTTCTATAGAAATAAAATTTTGACAAAAATTTTCTATAGAAATAAAATTTTAATAAAATTTGCTATAGAAATATAATGTTGACGAAACTTGCTATAAAAATAAAATTTTGACAAAATTTTCTATAGAAATAAAATTTTGACAAAATTTTCAAAATAGAAATAAAATTTTGACCAAAATTTTCTATAGAAATAAAATTTTGACAAAATTTTCTATAGAAATAAAATTTTGACAAAACGTGAGAAATAAAATTTTGACAAAATTTGCTATAGAAATAAAATTTAGACAAAATTTCCTATAGAAATAAAATTTTGACAAAATTTCCTATGAAAATAAAATTTTGACAAAATTTTCTATGGAAATAAAATTTTAATAAAATTTTCTATTGAAATAAAATTTTGACAAAACTTGCTATAGAAATAACATTTTGAAAAAAAATTGTATAGAAAAAAAATTTCACAAAATTTTCTATAAAAATAAAATTTTAATAAAATTTTCTATAGAAATAAAATTTTCTATAAAAATAAAATTTTGACATTTTCTATAGAAATAAAATTTTGACAAAATGTTCTATAGAAATAAAATTTTGTTAAAATTTTCTATAGAAATAAAATTTTGACAAAATTTTCTATAGAAATAAAATTTTGACAAAATTTTCTATAGAAATAAAATTTTGACAAAACTTCCTATGGAAATAAAATTTTGGCAAAATTTCCTATGGAAATAAAATTTTAATAAAATTTTCTATAGAAATAAAATGTTGACAAATTTTTTTATAAAAATAAAATTTTGACAACATTTTTTATAAAAATAAAATTTTAACAAAATTTGCTATTGAAATAAAATTTTGACAAAATGATTTAAATTTTCTATAGAAATAAAATGTTGACAAAATTCTCTATAGAAATAAAATTTTGACAAAATTTTCTATAGACATAAAATACTACCATGTTCCGAAATTGCAAATCGCAAAATTTTGATTAAAATCTTAAATTTGTTTAATTTTTTGCCACTGTTCCTATGACTCCAGTACCATTATTGGTAATATTCGTACTTACTCCGATAATTTTGTCAAATGCAAAAAAAAGAAGACCTTACATAATTCATGCTAATTTCTTTATTGGATAGGAAACCGAGTGGAATTCACAAGTGGTACGGAGCACTGAATTGGATGGTGCTCCATTCATGCATCACGACAACGGTAAACAGAAAAAAAATAACGAATCTATCCTCACCAACTGGGACAAGTGGGAAATTTAGATTGCGGATATTTAACGTACATCCATAATAGACACAAAAAATACACGGTCAAATTTAATGATGGTCGTCTGGCAAAAACGCTGACAGAAATCGTCATGGCTCGTCTTATTTATAATTCTGTTGGAGTAGGTTTATTACCAAATTGTGTGTTTTGACGCTAAGCAAATGTAATGGGGTATGGTGAAGTTAGTCAACGATTATGAGACGAGGCAAAATTATTTTATTGCAGTACCATTACAGCTGACTTGAAAATGCATTTTTCCTTGTATCATAAATTAAACATTCATATACACAAAATAGTCAATGTTTGTAGTTTACTGGGCTTTTTATTTCATATTTATTTCAAAACAACAAATATTATATTAAGGTGGGTATTAAGTTCGAGTTTAGCCGCTAAAAACGTCATTTTTTCACGATTACTTTTCTTTAATAACCCATTTTAAGGAATACAAACTTTGTGAAAATTTGCTTTGGGCTTTTCCCCATCAAGTTATAATAAAATTTGCAACAAATATGTATAATTTCATGGATTTTTCTTACTGATTTAGTTTTCACTTTAGCGATTTTAGCGGCTAAACTCGAACTTAATACTCACCTTTAAGAATAAATATCTTTGAAAAAAAAAAAATATTTTTAAATTGACATACATAACCATAACAGGTTGGCTGATAAGTCCCCGGTCTGACACATAGATGGCGTCGCTAGTATTAAATGCATATTAGTTTGTGAGATAGAGCGTCTTTTGTGAAGCAACTTTTGTTATTGTGAGAAAATTGGAAAAAAAGGAATTTCGTGTTTTGATAAAATACTGTTTTCTGAAGGGGGAAAATACGGTGGAAGCAAAAACTTGGCTTGAAAATGAGTTTCCGGACTCTGCCCCAGGGAAATCACCAATAATTGATTGGTATGCAAAATTCAAGCGTGGTGAAATGAGCACGGAGGACGGTGAACGCAGTGGACGCCCGAAAGAGGTGGTTACCGACGAAAACATAAAAAAAATCCACAAAATGATTTGAATGACCGTAAAATGAAGTTGATCGAGATAGCAGAGGCCTTAAAGATATCAAAGGAACGTGTTGGTCATATCATTCATCAATATTTGGATATGCGGAAGCTCTGTGCAAAAATGGGTGCCGCGCGAGCTCACATTTGACCAAAAACAACAACGTGTTGATGATTCTGAGCGGTGTTTGCAGCTGTTAACTCGTAATACACCCGAGTTTTTCCGTCGATATGTGACAATGGGTGAAACATGGCTCCATCACTACACTCCTGAGTCCAATCGACAGTCGGCTGAGTGGACAGCGACCGGTGAACCGTCTCCGAAGCGCGGAAAGACTCAAAAGTCCGTTGGCAAAGTAATGGCCTCTGTTTTTAGGGATGCGCATGGAATAATTTTCATCGATTATCTTGAGAAGGGAAAAACCATCAACAGTGATTATTATATGGCGTTATTGAAGCGTTTGAAGGTCGAAATCGCGGCAAAACGGTCCCATATGAAGAAGAAAAAAGTGTTGTTCCACCAAGACAACGCACTGTGCCACAAGTCATTGAGAACGATGGCAAAAAATCATGAATTGGGCTTCGAATTTCTTCCCCACCCACCGTATTCTCCAGATCTGGCCCCAGCGACTTTTTCTTGTTCTCAGACCTCAAAAGGATGCTTGCAGGGAAAAAATTTGGCTGCAATGAAGAGGTGATCGCCGAAACTGAGGTTTATTTTGAGGCAAAACCGAAGGAGTACTACCAAAATGGTATCAAAAAATTGGAAGGTCGTTATAATCGTTGTATTGCTCTTGATGGGAACTATGTTGAATAATAACAGGTTGGCTGATAAGTCCCCGGTGTAACAAAGAAAAATACATTTTTTTTTTTTGTCAAAATTAGTTTTTATTATTCAACATAGTTCCCTTCAAGAGCGATACAACGATTATAACGACCTTCCAATTTTTTGATACCATTTTGGTAGTATCAGCCAACCTGTTATCGCCCGATTTTTAAAATAACCTTAGTTTTGGCCATAATGCCCTAATTTATTAACAGATCTTACTCAAATTTAGCACATGTTCATCATCTGTAATATCAACCAAATCTGCAAAATATCATCTAAACCAGTTCATATTCAGATATAGCTCTCATTATAGCATTTTCACTTCATTTGAAATGAAAAAGGTTTCATTTGATTTGAAAAACGTTTCATTTGATTTGAAAAATGTTTCATTTTGTTTGAAAAAGGGATTCATTTGAAGTGAAAATGCTATATACTCGTATGTATCGCCCGATTTTCCCAAATTTGACTATAATATTTACTAACTGATCTTACTCAAAGTTGGCACAATGAAAGCCAATCTTATTTAGACTTACATATACATACCTCTTACATAAATATATTGCCCGATTTTCACAAATTTGCATGCATTACCCACACTAATTGAGCGATTTCTTCTTCTTTAACCCTCTAATGCCCAAGCCTTTAGGCGGGCTTCATTTAATATGGAAGGTTTTAGTAAAACACACCTTAAGACAACAAAAATGGGCAAAACAAAAAGAAAACTTATTTGAAACTATTCAAGAGGCTTTGCAGCATATGCTGAATTTTACTGTATAAATTTTTCTTGCTTAGTTCTCTTGCTTTTGTGTCGTTAACATTGAAAATTTTTTGTGAAACAATTCTGACAACGCTATCCCTACTATACCTCACTTTACGCCTCTGTGTTGGTGACTATAGCTTTAAATCCAGCAAAGAGCTATTAAGTGTAGTGTCCCATATAAAAACATTAGACGCCAAATGAAAATAAAAGTGGATCAATTGTTGAATATTACCGTAATGTTATTGCTGTTATTGTTGATGGTAGTGGCGATGGTAGTGCTGCTGCCAATGACAAATAGTTTTCGAAAAAAGTACAAATACACATCAGACTCTATTGTTGTTTGTGGGTGTTTTGTTTGTGTGGCGTTGTTATTGGTTTTGTTTTGGCATCACCATCAACAACACCACCACACATTCATTGACTTTATGGTCGGAGCGACGATCGGTCCATCATTTTAGATGATGGCGCTTTGATTTCTTTTGCTTTAGCCGCTTCTTTATTGTTGGTAATTTGGGATGATGAAGGGGTGGGGTGTTGGTATTAACGATTGAAATTTTTGGACTTGGATCTTATGCCATGCTTTCTCATCTGGTCCTCAACATTTTCATGTCTAGTGGTGTTGGCACAATAACGCCAACATCACTCTTTGTGTTTCTTTTTCCGGCCGTAATGCTGCTTTTTTTGTGCTCTTACAAGATTAAAAGCCAACAATACCGATTTCATTGAAGCTTTTTTGTTTTTGTATTTTTGTTTTGTTTTCTTTTTTAGCTCTTTATATTCGTTTCTTGAGTGCAAGAAGTGGGGAACTGTGTCAACGAAAATTCACAAAGAACTAAAACGTCCTTCAAGTCATCTTCTCTAGGTCGTCTATGTTTTTTGTTTTTTTTTTTTTTTTTTGATCAAGAAATGTAGTGGACTTTATTAAATAACCCATAAAATATTAAATTTTTGAGATAGGTCAAATAGCTGCACGCAAAAAAATAATTCTTTCCTCCCAAACGAAATTTTAGACAAACAAAGTTCGTTTCTCATTTGCTTTTCGCTGTAAGGAAGTGTATTTGGAAGAAAAGTATATACTTTTTGTGATAAACGTTTACTCTTTTCCAGGATGTAAAAACAATTTCATAAAGACTAACTAAAAAAACATTGTTTCCTTGCTAATTGCATTTTCCCTCACACCTTTCTCACATCCACGAGGTTTTTTAGTTCTTAACACCTTTTCCTGTAATACCAACAATGTAGAAGAAATTATACGATTTTATAATTTTTTTACCATTCGCCTTGACGGAGAATCGAACCGCGGACCATGCACTTTTCAAGCCAACACACTAACCATTGAGCTATGTACCGTTATGGTCATCAATAGATAATTATCCATATAAGTTATATTTATATAGCATAGCTTGCGGCGCCCACGAACCGAATAAACAAAGTATATTTAGCAGAAACAAACATTTAGTTTGGCACCGTGGAGCAGTGGTTGCTACGTCTGACTTGCATGCCAAGGGTCGTGGGTTCGATCCCTGCTTCGACCAAAGTTTTTTCGTTTTTTTTTTACATATATTCCAGATATGTTCGGAAGATTCCGAAAAAAATGTTGAACATTACATTGTACTATACTAAATTTTGAACTGTAAAATGTGTTTTATTAAAGACCTAATGTCAGAAAAGAACAGTGTTTGATATAAACGAAATGGACTGTGTTGTGGTTCCAAAAATAACTTTTTTTAATTGAAAAAATAAAAATTTTGTAACAAACGAATTTTTTTGGTGATAAATGTTTAAAATTTTCGAAGCAATTCAAAAAACTCTAACAAAAGAAAAACGTTTTCGGTACACGTTTTCCAAACGTTTTTTTTTTGCGTGTGATTATTCTGTTTCTCTAAAAACCTCGTGTTAGAAATGTCACCAGCATTACTGAGGTGGGATAATCCACCGCTGAAAAACTTTTTGGTGTTCGGTCGAAGCGGGAATCGAACCCACGATCTTGTGTATGCAAGGCGGGCATGCTAACCATTGCACCACGGTGGTTGATGGCAAATGTTCGATTGGAGAATTGCAAAGGTTGTAACGACACCAAGCAAATATGGCCCCATTTCAACTTAAACCGCACACTAGATATGCTAATGTTCTCGAGACGTCAGATATCACTCCTGATATCTGCTATAACGGGTCGCTGTCTGATAGGCGATTTTGCAAAAACTATTGGCGCGAAGTATAATGACTATTGTATGAGCTGTCATGATGCGGAGGAAAACGAATCAATTAAACACCTCTTGTGTGAGTGTCCTGCATTTTGTGTAAAGCGCAAGCAACTTTTAGGAGCATATAGCTTCAGATTACTGGCGGATCTGGAAAACGTTAACTGAAGCAGTCTGCTAATGTTTTTGGAACAATCTGGTAGGTTCAACAAAGAAAAATAATCAAGAAGGTTCAGCGGTTAAAAATAGAAGTGCCCATATGTAATAGGTACTTTTAGTTAATGTGGTATCACAATGGACTGAATAGTCTAAGTGAGCCTGAATCGTCTAAGTGAGCCTGAATTAATCGGGCTGCCACTTTACCTAACCTAACCTAACCTAACGGTGGTTCCCGTGGTCAAGTTCGAACATGGGATATATCTGTCCTGGTTTTGATATAGCCTTCATATAAACCCACTTCCCGATTTTTTCCAATTTGTCTGAATTTGGAAATCCAGATGTATTTTAGGTTCGCAAATAGGTGTGATAATATGGTGTGTATCGGTCCATTTTTTTAGTATAGCATTTATGTATATAGACCGATCTCCCGATTTCACTTCTTGGACTTCCAGGCTTCTCTGTTTTTCTTCGACTTACCTGAATTTTGAAAGCTGGCGGTATATTAGGTCCACAAAAAGGTGTGTTGAATTTGGTGTTTATCGGCCAATGTATAACCAAAACATCAATCTTATATTGATCTTGGGCTTCTAGACACCACATATTTCTTCGATTCTCCTTAAATTCGAAATCTAGAAACATTATGAGGGTAAACATTTAGTGAATTTAAATTTCAAATCACATGGAAGTCGTTATTTCGCAGGATTTTCTTACATACTTAAAAGAGAAGTTTGAGATTCCTCAAAAACTCAAGCAAAAAATGTTTCATATAAATCCAGTATCTAAAGTAGACTCTATATGGGCACGCAACAAAATAATTCTTTCCTGCCAAACGATATTTTAGACAAACAACTATCGTTTACCATTTCCTTTTCGATATAAACAAGAAAATTTTAGACTTTTCTGTGATAAACGTTTAATCGTTTACAGGATGTGAATGTAGAAGCAAATATTTGATTTTATAATTTTTCAAATTTTACCTTTCGTCCGAACGGGCAATCCAACCGCCGATTTGTAAGCATACACACTAACCACCGGGCTATGTAGCTTTTATTGTCATCAACATAACAGGTTGGCTGATAAGTCCCCGGTCTGACACATAGATGGCGTCGCTAGTATTAAATGCATATTATTTTTATATAGTACCAACCTTCAAATGATTCGTGTCAAAATTTGACGTCTGTAAGGCAATTAGTTTGTGAGATAGAGCATCTTTTGTGAATCAACTTTTATTATTGTGAAAAAAATGGAAAAAAAGGAATTTCGTGTTTTGATAAAATACTGTTTTCTGAAGGGAAAAATACGGTGGAAGCAAAAACTTGGCTTGATAATGAGTTTCCGGACTCTGCCCCAGGGAAATCAACAATAATTAATTGGTATGCAAAATTCAAGCGTGGTGAAATGAGCACGGACGACAGTGAACGCAGTGGACGCCCGAAAGAGATGGTTACCGACGAAAACATAAAAAAAATCCACAAAACGATTTTAAATGACCGTAAAATGTAGTTGATCGAGATAGCAGAGGCCTTAAAGATATCAAAGGAACGAGTTGGTCTGTGCAAAATGGATGCTGCGCGAGTTCACATTTGACCAACAACAACAACGTGTTCATGATTTTGAGCGGTGTTTGCAGCTGTTAACTCGTAATATACCCGAGTTTTTCCGTCGATGTGTGACAATGGATGAAACATGGCTCCATCACTACACTCCTGAGTCCAATCGACAGTCGGCTGAGTGGACAGCGACCGGTGAACCGTCTCCGAAGCGTGGAAAGACTCAAAAGTCCGCTGGCAAAGTAATGGCCTCTGTTTTTATGGATGCGCATGGAATAATTTTTATCGATTATCTTGAGAAGGGAAAAACCATCAACAGTGACTATTATATGGCGTTATTGGAGCGTTTGAAGATCGAAATCGCTCCAAAACGGCCCCATATGAAGAAGAAAAAAGTGTTGTTCCACCAAGACAACGCACCGTGCCACAAGTCATTGAGGACGATGGCAAAAATTCATGAATTGAGCTTCGAATTGTTTCTCCAGATCTGGCCCCCAGCGACTTTTTCTTGTTCTCAGACCTCAAAAGGATGCTCGCAGGGTAAACATTTGGCTGCAATGAAGAAGTGATCGCCGAAACTGAAGCCTATTTTGAGGCAAAACCGAAGGAGTACTACCAAAATGGTATCAATAAATTGGAAGGTCGTTATAATCGTTGTATCGCTCTTGAAGGGAACTATGTTGAATAATAAAAACGAATTTTGACAAAAAAATGTGTTTTTCTTTGTTAGACCGGGGACTTATCAGCCAACCTGTTACAATTGTCGCTATAGCCATCAATGCACAAGCAACGCATACAGACACAATTACATGGTTGGGCACACACAAGTCAATGTAAAAAAACTCTATTTAAAGAGAACAAACCACTTTAACAGTCCCCCCTTTTACCAATTTATGGACCGAAAATACATCTAGATATATCAAATATACAACTTTTGGAATAAATAATTTATGCCATAAATTATGTTTGTGTACATAAAAAAAAAACATTTTCTTTATCTACAACTATACAAAAATTTCGTAGATTTGAATATACCATGTATTGTACTTCATACAAAACACTGTGCAAACATCATTTTTTTGTGGAAAGGCGTCTGTTATATTTAGATTTTTATGCTGATAGCTTAATTAAACGCCTGCCTTCCATATTAAAGACCTTTGATTTAAATTGTATGACTGGTATAAGTGTATAGTATAGTTTCATGTATGTATGTATGTATACAAAATTCTTGTTGATTAATAATAGATATTTTTTCATTTGTTTTTTGTTTTTAATTTTCAATGACCATATGTGCAAAATGTTATTAATTTTCAATGTTTTTTTCTCTCTTCTTTCTATTGTTTTGCAGGATCAGTACGACAATTTAGCAATACACACAAACAAAGGCATCGAATTCTTGGACAAATATGCAAATTTTATACGTGACCGTTTAGCGATAGAAACAGAATATGCCACCAAATTAAGGTAAGTTCTAAATTTCATATTCTATTGTTTCTCTTTCATTACTCATTACAATTTATTATTACTCATCCCTCAATAATAACTCTCCATGGTAACAATTTAAGAAATTTGAAAAAAAAGCTTTCTGATAAACTATAGCAACTTATAGTGATGAGAAAATTTTAAAACTTTTAAAATGTTATGCTTTACAAAAACTTGCTATCGAAGACAAAATTTCACCCTGGCATTGTAATAAATTGCTCTAAAATCGCCTTATATATTAAGGGGATATCGTTCACTACACGAGAAATTGCTACCTAGACCTTGAGTAAAATAAGTGAAAAATGACACTTAGTTCGCAAAGCCTTAAAGAAAGGTTTGAAGCCTTAAAGAAAAAAATTGGCTCAAAAAATTGACACAAAAGTTACGGCTCCAGAAAAATATATACGAATTTTATATGAAATGAAATATGGTCCCTACACTTAAAGAAAATTTACTTGGATATTCCTTAAGACTTTTGCCATTGATTGCGAGCTTAAGGAATCTATCTATTCACGAACAATACCAGTTTAAAATTGTAAATTATAACAGACACTTTAAATAAAAACAAAATTTTCTTATTTCAAGAAATAAAATCAAAGATGTCTTTTTTATGTATAATACAAGGTTTAAAGGTTATTCTTTAATAAAAAAATCTTTACGTTAAGGAAAAATTGCCTTACTTCAAAGACATACGCCATTTACGGAGAGACACAAATTTCAAAGATTATTTTCATAAATTATATGAAAAACAAATTAAAGCAAATATTATGAACTTTGTTTTAATTATAGTTATTTACGTTTACGAAATTTGCTCTTAATATTTAAAAAAATATTTATGTCCTAAAGTGTAGGTTGCATAATCTTTCATATTAGGTCATTATTTCATTCAAGTGACGTCGCGATTTTCGACTTTTTGATGCATATTCGGCATAAAAAGAGCTAAATCACATTTCATTTTCAAGTCAAATACGACATGTTGATATTTTCCTTTGGAATTCGATTAGTCTATTTTGACGATTTACAAAAAGTCGGTTAGTTGAAGAGTCGATTTTCTATATCTCTACATGAGAATAGATTAAAATTTTTAATTTATTCGTTTGAAGGCCATAATTCATGCCAAAGGTAGCCAATTCGAACAAATCTACACAGAAAAAAAAGTAAACTGTTTTATATGAGTAATGAATGATGCGAAAATTGAACTAAATTGTAGTCCATTTCGACTCATATAAGAAAAAATAAAACTAAAAGTAAAGAAAAAAATCATGACCATTTTAACCATAGCTCACTATTTTTGGGAATCATACGAACATTTTCTTATGCTTTAGGTCATTTGAACTTATGAGTACGGCCATTGAACTTTATACCCACGTTTAGTTCATAAAATGTTTGAGATATACTTAAAAAAAGGAACATTTCATTGGTCTGTGGAAAATTTCGTAGAAAATTACAAAATTTAACTACAAACAAATAATTTTTTTTTGCAATAAAAATAAAAATAAAAATTTTTTTGCAAAAAAATTATTTAAATTTATCGTACGGACTTTTTCAGTTCTACAAATTAATTCTATAATTTGATGTTATTTCCAACATTTATTGCTTTTGAACAATAAAAATAAACAAATATAAAACGCTTTATCTACACACAATTTTTATTTCTGATTCAATCACGAAATTAATTGATCCAATTAATTTTTTAATTGAAATATTATCTTCAATCACAGAAATGATAGTATCAATTAAAAAATTAATTGATCCAATTAAAAAAATAATTGATACTATTAATTTATGTGATTGATTTTCAATCTGAATTAAAAAATTTGATGAATCAATTAAATTTTTAATTGAATATTTTTTAAAACTCAATTAAAATTTTAAGTGGAAATTTTTTTTGAATTTTTTTTTTTTCTGTGTACGTTACAAAAAAAAAAATTATCGAATTTAAAGCATTTTCGATAAGATCGAAGCATTGTTTTTGATTTTTTAAAACCATTCTTCTAAGCTAAATAAAAGTTAAATCTTTGGGTGCAAATAAACTTTTGTTTAGCCCAATTATTAACCATCTTTATATAGTAATAAATTATGCGCCTTAACATATGCTTCGTTGTTTAAATTTGTTTTTAATCGGTTAACTTCTTTATCAATAGCTTCTTTTCCAAACATTGTTATCATATATGTTTTAATAAAAGAGGGTGGGATTAAATGACAGGTGTCCGACGATCCAATAATAAAGCATGTGTTGGTATATGACACTTTGCGCAAGTCACATATTTGACAAGGGCTACTCGGTGTATGTACAAAAAAATTTGATGAACTATCACAAAAGTGCCACCTTAAAATCGTCGAATTTATTTTCATATGGTTCTTGTCTATTCAAATGAAATGGCTGTGAAATGTATGTCTGTACACTGATAGAAAAAGTTTCGTAGTATTAACGAAATTTGTCATTGAAATTAATAAAAAAAAACTAGTTGTTCGAAATTGTTCGTTATTGTATTGAATTCTTTTTATTTCATAATGAAACTTCAATCTAATAATGAACATTTTCATTGTCCTAATAAAAAATTTAATGGTGATTATACCTGTCAGTAATGCTGATGGATGATATTTCTTAAATAGTTATTGAACAGTGTGAAGACATACACTGAAAAATAGAAAATGTATTATGGGAAAGATAAAATATCTTTGGCAAAAATTTAATAAAATTGAACTCCATAATGCATTGTTAAAACAAGGAAAATTTAATGACCATTTACAAAATTAAATATTCTCATAAAAGAAGAAAATTAAAAAAATATCGTTGGCTCGATACCATGACCATATTAAGTGAGCAGTAATAAATTCATAGTATTTTTGAGAATCATACAGAAGTTGTTTTTTCTGCTGCTTTAGTTTACATTGAAGTTACATTTAGATCAGGAGGGTCAATCCAACGATGAGTATCTTTTGAATACTTGATTGAAACTAAGATTGAACCCATGAATTTTTGCCTGCAAGGCGGGCATAAAAACCATTGCTCATAAAAAAAAACCAAATTGTCGCGAGCCCAAAGATTTCTTGCCCTTAAAATTCGAATGCCAATTTTGCTTACAATGGAAGACATATAAAGTTTTTTTCCATGTCCAAAAGTCGATAAACTTTTCAATGGAGTCGTTTTGTCCTTATAGTTGACCTAAAAAAAGGTATCTTTACATAAAAGAAAAATTTCTTTGACTAACATGAATTTGGTATTAAAATTGTTGACTTTATCATCATTTTGTATCATTACTACAAGCTACACTCAAAAAAAAGTTTACTTGGATCCAAAGATTTTGACCTTCCCTTAAGGATTTTGGTATTGATTCCGAGCCAAAGTTGCGGCTTCTTTAAAATAAAGAAATTTTTTAAACGACCTATCTGGCTTTAAATTTAGGACCAATAAAATTAAAATTAGGATACAAATCTCATTTATCTAATTTTCATTCTCTTTTCGAGGTTTATTAATAAAGGTACTCACGTACAAACAAATGCCAGTTTAAAAATCCGAATTATAACGGATACTTCAAAGTAAAAAATGTTTTCTTAATTCCAAAAAACAACTTTAAACCAAAGACGCTAAATCCTCAAAATAAGTCCTGGCCTATATTTGAAGCGTTTTTATCTTAAATCTAAAGTTTCAATATTTCAGTTAATTTAAGGACAATTTCTTTAAATCAAAAATGTGTTTCTTTACTTTAAGGAAAATTAGCCTCAGTTCAAAGACATGTGACTTTAACGGAGGGACGCAAATTTACAAAATTTTGTGTCCTGTCTGTAACGCCAAGAAATAGTGGTCATAGACCCATCTTTTAGTATACCGATCGGCTTAGAATTAAAGTCTGAGTCGATTTAGCGATGTCCGTCTGTCTGTCTGTCCGTTTGTCTGTATATGTAATTTTGTGCACAAAGTACAGCTCGCAATTTAAGTCCGATCGTCCTCAAATTTGGCTTAGGGCCGTTTCTTGGGACAGAGACAATCGCTATTGGTTTTGGAAAAAATCGGTTCAGATTTAGATATAGCTGCCATATATATTTATCCCCGATTTGGTCATAGTTAGCGTGTTTATCAACCGATTTTCTTGAAATACCGTATATCCAAATATTTTATGAATCTCGAAAATCTTGCACAATATCAGCCAAATCGGTTCAGATTTAGATATAGCTCTCATATATATCTTTCGTCCGATTTAGACTCATATGACCACAGAGGCCAAAGTTTACTACCGATCTTCGTGAAATTTTGCATAGAGGGTAGAATTGACATTCCACCAATGCTTGGTAAATTTGATTGAAATCGGTTCAAATTTAGATATAGCTCCCATATATATCTTTCGTCCGATTTGAACTTATATGGTCTCAAAAGCCAGAGTTTTGCCCTGACTTACTTCAAATTTTGCACAAGTGGTACTTTTAACGATACTATTGTATGTGCCAAATATGGTCAAAATCGATTCAGATTTAGATATAGGTCCCATATATATCTTTCGTCCGATTTGAACGTATATGACCTCAAAATCCAGGGTTTTGCCGTGATTTGCTTCAAATTTCGCACAAGGAGCACGTTTAGTGGTATCGGTAATTGTGACAAATTTGGTTGAAATCGGTTCAGATTTAGATATGGCCTCCATATATATCTTCCGTCCGATTTGCACTCATATGACCAGGGGGGCCAAAGTTATACTCCCATTTACGTGAAATTTCGCATAGATAGCAGAATTATTATTCTAACTATACATGTCAAATTTAGTCAAAATCGGTTCAGATTATATATAGCTCCTATATATACGTACACCAGAGTTGGAGAAATAGGGTAGACTGTTACACATTTTAGACCACATTTTCAATGGAAGTTTCCTCCAATTAACTGGATAGCGTTAGCCAATTTAAATTTTAATTCTAGAGATTTTGTAGAAGTACATAGGGGTGAAGGGTATAATATAGTCGGCCCCGCCTGACTTTAGACTTTACTTACTTGTTTTTTAATAAAATTGTGTTCCACCCTAGTGCATTAGCCAACTTAAATTTTGAGTCTATAGATTTTGTAAAAGTCTATCAAATTCTGTCCAAATCGAGTGATAATGTATGTATTTGGGACAAACCTTTATATATATACACATTTGACGGATGTGATATGGTATCGAAAATTTAGATCTACAAAGTGGTGCAGGGTATAATATAGTTGGCCCCGCCTGACTTTAGACTTTACTTACTTGTTTTTTTAATAAAATTGTGTTCCACCCTAGTGCATTAGCCAACTTAAATTTTGAGTCTATAGATTTTGTAAAAGTCTATCAAATTCTGTCCAAATCGAGTGATAATGTATCTATTTGGGACAAACCTTTATATATAGCACCCAACACATTTGACGGATGTGATATGGTATCGAAAATTTAGATCTACAAAGTGGTGCAGGGTATAATATAGTTGGCCCCGCCCGACTTTAGACTTTCCTTACTTGTTTTTAAATTCAGTTTTTATACCATATACCATAGGATGGGTGTCTGCTTTGTGCGTCCGCTATGTCCGTCTATCCGTCAGTTGAACTGATCCTAACTTCCAAAAGAATCATGCTACCGACTTGATTCTTGGTAGATCAGATATGGTCAGGTAGTGAATATGGGTCATTTCGGACCACTTTTAGGTATAGCCCCTACATAAATCGATGACATCCGAAGCCTCTTGAAAGAACACATTTTATCCAATCCGGTTGAAATTTGGTACGCGATGTTAGTGTATGCCCCTTAAAAACCATGCAAACATCCATATAAACCAATCCCCAGATTTGACTTCTCATGGAAGAGCAATTTTTTCAATTCCGATTCGGTTGAAATTTGGCCCTCTGATTACCATGCGAAAATTGGTTTATATTGGTTCATAATTATCTACACAATTCTCTATATAAACCGATCAAAAACTAAAGAGGCTTATATAGATATTTAATCTGCTTTTTTATCTAATATACCCTTACGGTTTCGATGGCTATGCTAAAAAATAAAACTTTACCTTGCCATCGACAACTGTTGCCACAACCCAAGTAATTCGATTGTGGATGACAGTCGTTTGTAAAAATTTGTACGCAATCCATGGTCGAATCTTCTTACCCTCAAAAGATTCGAACTGTATTTTGATTCAAGTCCATGATAAACGGAATATGAACTAGGTTAGGTTAGGTTAGGTTAAGAGGCAGCCCGATGTATCAGGCTCACTTAGACTATTCAGTCCATTGTGGTGAACTTCTCTCTTATCACTGAGTGCTGCCCGATTCCATGTTAAGCTCAATGACAAGGGACCTCCTTTTTATAGCCGAGTCCGAACGGCGTTCCACATTCCAGTGAAACCACTTAGAGAATCTTTGAAACCCTCAGAAATGTCACCAGCATTACTGAGGTGGGATAATCCACCGCTGAAAAACTTTTTGGTGTTCGGTCGTAGCAGGAATCGAACCCACGACCTTGTGTATGCAAGGCGGGCATGCTAACCATTGCACCACGGTGGCTCCCACGTGGACTAAGAATATGTCCGCTACCAAGTAATACAGATTTTGCAATTTTGTTTTTCTTTTAAAATTTATTTAGTGATCGTATATACATTCAAATCCTTAGTAAGAGATGCCAGTGTTGCTCTTGATCCAGTCCAAATAGCTGGTCAAACGAGTAAAGGCAGCTGGGTAACCCAAGGCGCAACCAGCAGCAGCACCGAAGGAAGTCAAACCAACTTGTACCTTGGAGGATTCCAAAACCAATGGGCCACCAGAGTCACCGTTGCAGGTGGAAACACCACCGGCGGTGGAGACACAAATGTTGGAAGCAGTAACAATAGAGGTACCATAAGTAGCAGCACAAACGGTGTTGGTAATGACTTGCATGCGGGCCCATTGCAAGTTGTTGGTTACTCCAGAGGCAGAGTCGGAAATACGGCCCCAACCGGAAGCGATGACATAATCACCAGCATAAGTGGAGTAAGAGCTAGCGATGGCAGGGATCTTAACAGCTTGGATCTTGGTGGTGTAGGAAACTGAGGGGATCTTGATCAAGGAGATATCGTTCTTCAAGTTGCTGCTGTTCCAGCCGGAGTGGATGATGATATCGCTCTTGGAAACAGTGTGGGTGACTTCAGCGGAGGTACGGACAGTAGCGCCCAAGTAGACGGTGACGGAAGCGATACTGAAAAAACAAACGGAGAAGGTCATGAAATACAATTACCCCTTCAAAACTATCCAGTTTGTTATACTAACCCATCGGTACAGTGAGCAGCAGTCAAAACCCATTGGTTACCAATCAAGGAACCACCACACCAGGCAGAGGAGAGAGCGTTAACTTTCAAGGAAAGACCAACTTGGTAGGGGAATTGACCAACAGAGGCAGTTTGACCATTGGTGATGCGACCATCGGCCTCCAAAACGGGGACAACAACATCACGTTGGAAAATTTCCTCAGCGGAAACGGCGGCCAAAGCCAAAGCGAAGACAATTAAGAATTTCATGTTGATACTCCAGGAATACAACTGATGTTCTTTCACCTGCCCGGCTATGCTTTTATAGGGCGTGGATTATCATATGATATGCGTCGGACATTGTCTTATCAAAAATCTTTGCGAAAATTATGAAATATAGACGTGTGCCACTAATCGAATATCTCGTTATGATAAGAAGTTATTAAAAAAGTTGATAATTGCCAAAAATTTTCCACCTCCATGATAGTTAAACAAGAAGTGTTTTGCTTTAAGATTGTGACAATCAGTATATGAATGGGAGTAAAACCGTCTGCTGTCCATATTTGTTTGTTTGTGAATATATTAGGATTCAAAAAATTTCTGTTTCCTAAGAAGGTTACGTCAGTATAGAAAAACAAACGTTCTGTAATGCATAATTCAATTTGACATTGAAGAACATCTTTGCCGTTCAACAAGGGCTGGGACAGAACGTATTGTATCACTGCTTCAAAATCTAAGAAATTCATACAACTGCATAAATTCATACAACTGCCTGTCATACATCGCTCACAATGCAAACTTTTTAGAAGAAATTCATGTTGTTATACCCTCCACCATAGGATGGGGGTTATATTAACTTTGTCATTCCGTTTGTAACACATCGAAGTATTGCTCTAAGACCCCATAAAGTATATATATATTCTGGGTCGTGGTGAAATTCTGAGTCGATCTAAGCATGTCCGTCCGTCTGTTGAAATCACGCTAACTTCCGAACGAAAGAAGCTATCGACTTGAAACTTGGCACAAGTAGTTGTTATTGATGTAGGTCGGATGGTATTGCAAATGGGCCATATTGGACCACTTTTACGTATAGCCCTCATATAAACCGACGCTCAGATTTGGTTTTCGGAGCCTCTAAGAGAGGCAAATTTCATCCGATCCGGCTGAAATTTGGTAACGTGGTGTTAGTAAAGGATGATACGGTCAAAATTTGGTCAATATAAACTTGACTTATTTCTTTCAATTTTGCATTAAAAAAACCTGAACACTCCTCATTTTGAAGGTGTGTGTGTGTAGAATGTTGCTCCTATTTTGATTTTGGAATTCACTCTTCAGTTGTCAAAATGCCGTCCAAGCAAGAAGAGCAGCGTATCAAAATTTTGCTCGCACATCGCGAAAATCCGAGCTACTCGCACACAAAGCTGGCAAAATCGCTAAAAGTTGCCAAATCAACCGTTACAAATGTAATTAAAGTGTTTTGAACGTTTGTCGACAGCCAGGACGTCTGGATCGGGGGGAAATCGAAAACCGGAAGCCGCTGAGACGACAAAGAGAGTTGCCGGTAGTTTCAAGCGAAACCCTAACCTCTCTCTCTCCGAAATGCCGCAAATAAGCTGGGTGTATCGTCTATAACCGTGCATCGAGCCAAAAAACGAACCGGACTATCGACTTACAAGAAGGTAGTGACTCCAAATCGCGATGATAAACAAAATACGACGGCCAAAGCGCGATCCCGGAGGCTGTACACGACGATGCTGACGAAGTTTGACTGCGTGGTAATGGACGACGAAACCTACGTCAAAGCCGACTACAAGCAGCTTCCGGGACAGGAGTTTTATACGGCAAAAGGAAGGGGAAAGGTAGCAGATATTTTCAAGCACATAAAACTGTCAAAGTTCGCAAAGAAATATCTGGTTTGGCAAGCCATCTGTACCTGTGGCTTGAAAAGCAGCATTTTCATAGCTTCCGGGACTGTCAACCAAGAAATTTACGTGAAAGAGTGTTTGAATAAACGTCTGCTGCCTTTCCTGAAGAAACACGGTTGTTCCGTACTGTTTTGGCCGGATTTGGCATCTTGCCATTACGGTAAAAAGGCCATGGAGTGGTACGCCGCCAACAACGTGCAGGTGGTTCCCAAGGACAAGAACCCTCCCAACACGCCAGAGCTCCGCCCAATTGAGAAATACTGGGCTATTGTCAAGCGGAACCTAAAGAAGACCAAAAAAACTGCTAAGGACGAGCAGCAGTTCAAGGCAAACTGGCTTTCTGTGGCGAAGAAGGAGGATAAGGTGGCTGTACAAAATCTGATGGCAGGTGTCAAGCGTGAGGCCCAGCAATTCGGATTTGGAAAAGCGAAAGCCTAACTGAATATTTTTCCTGAATTTAATACTAATTGAACTTGGAAAAGAAATTTAATTTGATTTTTTAAATAAACGATTTCACTTGACTTTTGACCGTATCACCCTTTATATGGTCTCTAACAACCATGCAGGAATTATTCCATATCGGTCCATAATTATAACATATGTAGCCCCTATATAAACCGATCCCCAGAGTTGAACTCCTTAGCCCCTTGGAAGATAGAAACATTAAGTTAATTAAATCAAAAAGAGAAAAATTTTAATTATAAAATTAATTGATACTATTAACTTTTTAATCAAACTCGGAAGACTAGGTCAGTTAAAGAAATTGATGAGACATTTTTTTTAGTTATCAATTAAAAATTTATTTCAAACAAATCAGTTAAAAAAGTAATTGAAAATAGTTACATTTTTAATTTAACAATTAATTGAGTTTTGCAATCAACATCAATTAAAGTTTTAATTCAATCAATTAAAAATTAATTGAAATTTGCCAATGAAATCAATTAATTTTTAAATCAAGTATTTTTTGTTGCCCAATTAAAACGGTTACCATCATTTTCGTGATTGAAGACATTTCAATTCAAAAATTAATTGGATCAATTAATTCCGTGATTGAATCAGATTTTTTTTTGTGTATAGACTTTCCCTAGACCGAATAAGACAGTAAACTGTTTTATAGAAGGAATAAATTATTAGTTTGTTTAATCTTCCTATATATACTTCCAAATTTTGAGATTTCCACAAAGCGTAGTTTTAAGTTATTTTAACATATTTTTATTGAAAAAAATTATTTGTTTGTAGTTAAATTTTGTTATTTTTTGCCAAAACTTCCACAGCCCAATGAAATTTTTCTTTTTTTAAGTATGTCTCAAACATTTTATGAACTAAACGTGGGTATAAAGTTCAATGACCCTACACATAAGTTCAGTATGAACTAAAGCAGAAGAAAGTTTTCGTACGATTCCCAAAAATAGTAAAAATAAACCACTGTATGGTTAAAGTGTCCATGATTTGGCGCCAATGATATTCTTTTTTAATTTTAGTTCAGTTTTTCTGGTATGAAAGGGTTTAATTTCGTGAATTTCATTTAAAATGTACATCAGGGCATTAAATATTCCTGGTTTTAATAACGCTTTGTGAAAATCTCAAAATGTGGAGTACAATTTAGTCCATTTTTCGAACGAGATAGTTCATTCTTCCTATAAAACAGTTTACTTTTTTCTGTATGCAGTTTTTTGTCTGTACTATAATGCTTAAACTGAGCTTTAAATATCATCTATCCAACACCATATGGTATGACATAATGTGATTGGTGGCGCTGGAAATAAACGATATGCAGGACATTCACACAAGAGGTGTCATATTGATTCCTTTTCCTCCGCATCATGACAGCTCATGCAGTCAGGCAGCGTTTTAGCAGATATCAGGAGTGATATCTGACGTCTTGAAAACACCAACATATACATGCAGTTTAAGTTTAGATGTGGCCATATAATCTTGGTGTCGCTGCAATTCTCCCATCGGACATTTGCCATCATAACAGCTTTCTCAAACTGTATCAGCTTACAGATAGTCAGAGGCATACCTACAGATTCTAGTTCCCCTGAAATATGTAGGGTAGGTACACACAAAAAAATAATTCTTTCCTCCCAAACGAAATTTTAGACAAACAAAGTTCGTTTCTCATTTGCTTTTAGCTGTAAGGAAGTGTATTTGGGAGAAAAGTATATAATTTTTGTGATAAACGTTTATTCTTTCCCAGGATGTAAAAACAATTTCATAAGGACAAACTCAAAAAAAAAAAACATTGTTTTCTTGCTAATTGCATTTTCCCTCACATCTTTCTCACATCCACGATGTTTTTTAGTTCTTAACACCTTTTCCTGTAATACCAACAATGTAGAAGAAATTACCTTTCGCCTGGACGGAGAATCGAACCGCGGACCATGCACTTTGTAAGCCAACACACTAACCACTGAGCTATGTACCTGTTATGGTCATAAATAAATAAATATCCATATAAGTTATATTTATATAGCATAGCTTGCGGCGCCCACGAACCGAATAAACAAAGTTTATTTAACAGAAACAAACATTTGGTTTGGCACCGTGGTGCAGTGGTTGCTACGTCCGACGTGCATGCCAAGGGTCGTGGGTTCGATCCCTGCTTCGACCAAAGTTTTTTTTTACATATATTCCAGATATGTTCGGAAGATTCCGAAAAAATTTTCAACATTACATTGTAGTATATTCAATTTTGAACTGTAAAATGTGTCTTATTAAAGACCTAAAGTCAGAAAAGAACAGTGTTTGATATAAACGAAATGGACTGTGTTGTTGTTTCAAAAAATAACTTTTTTTATTGAATAAATAAAAATCTTGTAACAAATGAATTTTGTTGGTGATAAAAGTTTAAAATTTTTGAAGCAATTCAAAAAACTCTAACAAAAGAAAAACGTTTTCGGTACACGTTTTCCAAACGTTTTTTTCTTTGCGTGTAGATCCTAGCCTTTCTAACTCATCCGCTTCGCTGTTTCCCGGTATGTTCCTGTGGCCAGCCACCCATATTAGGTGAATATTGTGCTCAGTCATCTCATTGAGAGATTTGAGGCTGTCGATGGCCGTTTTCCAGTTAAGGAACACAGAGTCAAAGGAAATTATTGCAGGTGACTTTCTGAGTATATATTAATGCCTACATTTGTTGGAGCATTACTTCTCAGCCAATTAGCCACCTCTTACATTGCTAATATTTCAGCCTGTAAAACTTACACTCAACCCCCTTATATTCGTAGTTTCCAGCAAATGAATTATCAAAAATATCGCACATTGGAACATATACTATACTACATATCCTACTCTTTTTCTTGTGCTGCCTCAGTTAATACTTTTGGAATGTAAAAATCAATAAAGGCAAAGAAATTGTTATTGTTTTCGATTTTATTTTATGTCCTCATAATTATTTAGTAAGAGATGCCAGTGTTGCTCTTGATCCAGTCTAAATAGCTGGTCAAACGAGTGAAGGCAGCTGGGTAACCCAAGGCGCAACCAGCAGCAGCACCGAAGGAAGTCAAACCAACTTGTACCTTGGAGGATTCCAAAACCAATGGGCCACCAGAGTCACCGTTGCAAGTGGAAACACCACCGGCGGTGGAGACACAAATGTTGGAAGCAGTAACAATGGAGGTACCATAAGTAGCAGCACAAACGGTGTTGGTAATGACTTGCATGCGGGCCCATTGCAAGTTGTTGGTTACACCAGAGGCAGAGTCGGAAATACGGCCCCAACCGGAAGCGATGACATAATCACCAGCATAAGTGGAGTAAGAGCTAGAGATGGCAGGGATCTTAACAGCTTGGATCTTGGTGGTGTAGGAAACTGAGGGGATCTTGATCAAGGAGATATCATTCTTCAAATTGCTGCTGTTCCAGCCGGAGTGGATGATGATATCGCTCTTGGAAACAGTGTGGGTGACTTCAGCGGAGGTACGGACAGTAGCGCCCAAGTAGACGGTGACGGAAGCGATACTGAAAAAACAAACGGAGAAGGTCAAATACAATTACCCCTTCAAAACTCTCCAGTTTGTTATACTAACCCATCGGTACAGTGAGCAGCAGTCAAAACCCATTGGTTACCAATCAAGGAACCACCACACCAGGCAGAGGAAAGAGCGTTAACTTTCAAGGAAGACCAACTTGGTAGGGGAATTGACCCACGGAGGCAGTTTGACCATTGGTGATGCGACCATCGGCCTCCATAACGGGGACAACAACATCACGTTGGAAAATTTCCTCAGCGGAAACGGCGGCCAAAGCCAAAGCGAAGACAATTAAGAATTTCATGTTGATACTCCAGGAATACAACTGATATTTTTGGTCTAATTATTTTGGGTTTTATACTATGTGTATTATCATATCTTTAGCCAGTTTGCTAGTTCTAATCTAAAATCTTGCCAAAGTAGCGGACATTGGACGTGTGCCAGTTATACCCTTGTCTCAATGATAACAATTATATTAATAGATTATTCGTACATTTCCTCGTGACCTTTGAGAAGCGACTGCAAACAAATAGCTACGCAAATTCGTTTGTAATGATTCAGGACTATATGTCTGGCTCACACAAATTTGAACCCACTTCAATCTCTGCCTAGACCATAGTTTTACAACTACTACAGAAATGAATATTACCAGAATAATTAAGAGTCTTAAATGTAACAATCAACCCATCTAAAAATGTTCGTCATTAGTTTCCCGAAAATGCGTATTTCCAGCCTCTTCCAGCCAAAGGGTAATAAAAGATCAAATTTTTCATTTTATTGAAAACCATGATGATCAAGATTGATTTTGGGTTTTATACTATGTGTATTATCATATCTTTAGCCAGTTTGCTAGTTCTAATCTAAAATCTTGCCAAAGTAGCGGACATTGGACGTGTGCCAGTTATACCCTTGTCTCAATGATAACAATTATATTAATAGATTATTCGTACATTTCCTCGTGACCTTTGAGAAGCGACTGCAAACAAATAGCTACGCAAATTCGTTTGTAATGATTCAGGACTATATGTCTGGCTCACACAAATTTGAACCCACTTCAATCTCTGCCTAGACCATAGTTTTACAACTACTACAGAAATGAATATTACCAGAATAATTAAGAGTCTTAAATGTAACAATCAACCCATCTAAAAATGTTCGTCATTAGTTTCCCGAAAATGCGTATTTCCAGCCTCTTCCAGCCAAAGGGTAATAAAAGATCAAATTTTTCATTTTATTGAAAACCATGATGATCAAGATCAAAATTGATATTAATACTAAAAAAAATAATGCTTATGTCCACATTTTGCAAAAAAAAGTCAACTTGATAGAAAATTAATTGACAATTTTTTAGCGACATTATAAGACTCAATTTTCTGATATGCAGATTATATACCTACATGGCCAAGAGAATATTTTTCACTGGTTATGGTTTTGTGACTACTCGTCATTTTAGACAATTCATCCAAAATATTTGTACAGAATTTTTTTTTTTTTGACCAACCAGTGGGAAGAATACATTTTCGCTTGGGCTGATTTACATTATCGTGGGTTCTCGCTCACATTCTAACCGCTGCCATTTTTTCAACGGAGGTCTTTCCTCCTGAATTGAAATTGTAATAGGAATTGAATTGTGATATTTCTATGAATTAGCTTTTCAGTGGACTAGTAGTCTGACCCTTTATTAGTTAGGTTTAGTGGCAGCCCATATTTTTAGGCTCAATTAGACTATTCAGTCCGCTGTGATGCCACAAGTGATGGTAACATAATTGTCCTTATCAATGAGTCAAGGGACCCATTTCTTATGTCTCCAGCATTACGGAGAGTGAATAAACCACCGCCGAATAATATTTTGGAATTCGGCCGAAAGTAGGATTGAACCCATGAACTTTTGTATATAAAGCGGTCATGCTAACCATTGAATAACGTTGGGTCCTCAATAGGGGTTCCGTCACTTCATATAATCTTATTAGAAAGCGATGGAGGAATATTCCCATCTTAAAGAATAGAGCATTGCATCGGTCATATATTTTTGTGTTCGAGAACATCTCGAAGCCCAACAAGTAAGCTAGAGATTTGTAGTCGTTCCCGTTTGGACCGATGTTTGTAAGTTCGAATACAACCATAACTCGTTCTCGTTTGTGTTGTATGAAACGGTCAATCAAACAACTTCAGTCTTCGGGATCAAACACAACGAGTCAAATTGTATTTTGGAATTCGGCCGAAAGTAGGATTGAACCCATGAACTTTTGTATATAAAGCGGTCATGCTAACCATTGAATAACGTTGGGTCCTCAATAGGGGTTCCGTCACTTCATATAATCTTATTAGAAAGCGATGGAGGAATATTCCCATCTTAAAGAATAGAGCATTGCATCGGTCATATATTTTTGTGTTCGAGAACATCTCGAAGCCCAACAAGTAAGCTAGAGATTTGTAGTCGTTCCCGTTTGGACCGATGTTTGTAAGTTCGAATACAACCATAACTCGTTCTCGTTTGTGTTGTATGAAACGGTCAATCAAACAACTTCAGTCTTCGGGATCAAACACAACGAGTCAAATTGTATTTTGGAATTCGGCCGAAAGTAGGATTGAACCCATGAACTTTTGTATATAAAGCGGTCATGCTAACCATTGAATAACGTTGGGTCCTCAATAGGGGTTCCGTCACTTCATATAATCTTATTAGAAAGCGATGGAGGAATATTCCCATCTTAAAGAATAGAGCATTGCATCGGTCATATATTTTTGTGTTCGAGAACATCTCGAAGCCCAACAAGTAAGCTAGAGATTTGTAGTCGTTCCCGTTTGGACCGATGTTTGTAAGTTCGAATACAACCATAACTCGTTCTCGTTTGTGTTGTATGAAACGGTCAATCAAACAACTTCAGTCTTCGGGATCAAACACAACGAGTCAAATTGTTTTCGAAAACAAAGTGAAGGAATCGAGGATTTCGAATCTTTTTTTGCCCTCACGTAGTAACAATAACAACAACTTTTATATGTATTGTACGTTTGTTTAGTTGTAAGTTGATGGAAAGGCGCTTGTGTATGAAGTAAAAAAAATAACATAAAGTGGACAAAACCTTCTGCATTTCTATGTAAAAAGGTATTAACAGCAAAACAAAATATTGCTCTAGTTTTTAGGAGAAACATTTGGGATGATCTTTTTGGGCATTATAGTAAGTAATCGTTAAAAATGCAATTAACTTTTTCGTATAAAAAATAAGGGGCATTCGTATTTAAAGGAAATAAAACATTTTGTCTTTTTCTATAGAAATAAAATTTTGACAACATTTTCCATAGAAATAATATGTTGACAAAATTTTCTATTGAAATAAAATTTTGACAAAATTTTTTATAGAAATAAAATGTTGATAAAATTTTCCACAGAAAAAAAAATTTTGACCAAATTTTCTATAGAAATAAAATTTTTGATAAAATTTTCTATAGAAATAAAATTTTGATTAAATTTTTTATAGAAATACGATGTTGACAAAATTTTCAATAGAAATAAAATTTTGACAAAATTTTCTATAGAAATAAAATGTTAACAATTTTCTATAGAAATAAAATTTTTACAAATTTTTTTATAGATTTACTCGTTTACGAATAAGTTCATTGTTCTTTACTTTTAAAAAAATTTCCCTGAAAACGAACATCGGAGATGTTTCGAAATATTTGATAATATTAAATAAAAATACAACTCCAAAAAACAACAACATCTGTTTTTATTCATATGACCTCAAGCCGAATTAAACAAATATAATGTTGATAAAATTTTCTATAAAAATAAAATTTTGACAAAATTTTCTATAGAAATAAAATTTTGACAAAATTTTCTATAGAAATACAATTTTGATAGAATTGTCTATAGAAATAGAATTTTGATAAAATTTTTTATGGATGCTAACAACATTTTCCATAGAAATAAAATTTTGACAAAATTTTCTATAGAAATAAAATTATGACAACATTTTTTATAGAAATAAAATTTCGATAAAATTTTCTATAGAAATAAAAATTTGATAAAAATTTTTATAGAAATAAAGTTTTCACAAAGTTTTCTATAGAAATAAAATTTTGATAAAATTTTCTATGGAAATACAATGTTGATAAAATTGTCTATACAAATAAAATTTTGATAAAATATGGCCCACTTGCAATACCATCCAACCTACATCAATGACAACTACTTATGCCAAGTTTCAAATCGATAGCTGGTTTCGTTCGGAAGTTAGCGTGATTTCAACAGACGGACGGACGGACGTGCTTAGATCGACTCAGAATTTCACCACGACCCAGAATATATATACTTTATGGGGTCTTAGAGCAGTATTTCGATGTATTACAAATGGAATGACAAAGTTAATATACCCCCTTCCTATGGTGGATGGTATAAAATAAATTTACTTTTGCTATTTACATATAAAAACATAACAAATTTAAACATTTACCTTGTTAGAATTACTCATTTTATCGTCAATAAGCTTAACTATTAAGTACACACTTATATCTAAAGAAACACAAACTGTATGACTTCTTTTCTCATTAAGCATGATTCCATTTTTTGTCATAACATACTCGAGAACTTTGCAAATTCCCAAAACTCCCGCTAAATGTTCGAGTATTCTCGATTATCCCGTTTCACCAAATGCAATCGAATGTTTGCTTGCGACCGAGAATGGAAACAAATGCACAACTTCAATGATGTGACGTCACAACAACATTCACTCGATACTGAATTATTGGGTGTGATTCAAACCATGTCTCATTCATACATTTACATTCATTCGAACCGATTCGATCAAGCCAGTGTTCTCATTTTATTCATTCGATCAACGAAGATTATTCAGTCTTCTCGAACCGTTTCATGAGTGAAGTTGTGTGCGCTATGAATGAATGTTCTCATGCAATGCTCTATTAAAGAATAATGACCCTAGTTATGCACTATCGACATGTGGTACATCACGCAGTGAATGAAAATGATCAACCCAAACATGTTTCAAGAGCAAAATGTTTTTTTTTTTTTGACGGTGAACATGAAACATTTTTGTCGCAAACATGTTGTTTTCTCGGCAAACAAATACGTGGTTGCAGAAATCAGATACATAATCGTTGAAAAAATAACATGGTTGCGATAAACATGTTCCATGTTCACAGTCCAAAAATAACATTTAGATCTTGAAACATGTTTGGGCGGATCATATTCCTTCTCTGCGTGATTATAGGTAAAACTTTTAGTGAAAAACTTGAGATCACACAAATTTGAGCCCATTTCAATCTCTGTCTAGACCATAGTTTTACAACTACTACATAAATGAATATTATCGGAATAATTAAGTCTTAAATGTAACAATCAACCGGTCTAAAAATTTTCGTCATTAGTTTCCCGAAAATTGAGCATTTCCAGCCTCTTCCAGCCAAAGTGCTAGAAAGGGTAATAAAAGATCAAATTTTTGATTTTATTGACAACCATGATGAAGCGTTGAATTCTCTTTTCCGAAGAAATGGTCGATGAGACGTATCTTCATTCGAGTATTCTCATCGCTCAGCTCGGGTCAGCAATTCTGGGTCGAGTTCTGGCAATACAGTGAAGTATTTGGACGTTTCGAACTGATCTTCCAATTGCGAAAACCAGACCAGACGAAAACCTTCCAGAATCTTGGGATTCGTAGAGTTATAGTTATTTCCTAGTTCGCCTGATTGCTCTCGGTTTTGGTGGTCAGATTGTCTTTTGCACATTCTATTCCAAAAAATCGATACAAAAACGTGTGTGGAAAAGGTCTGGGGTCACCAATTTGTAGAGGAAAATATTATACAACAATTCTCTATGATTCTTTTTATTTTTTCATTGCTTTTGGCAATACAAATATTGTGAATTCAAGGTTTAAATACTGTTTTAAATTTTGATTTCAAATAATCAAGTAAATTAAACTAAAGTTGTACGAAGGTGTATGCTACAATGTTTTGCTTCCATATCAATTCCGTGTTCGTAGAGAACATTGGACGTTGGCTAGCCACTGGAATAGTTTTAATTGACATTAAAGCTTGTTTTAGCATTATTTATGGCATAAAAGTCTAGTATTTATACTTATTCGCTTAAAATTTCCCTCGCCCTTAGTTAGGATCATTCAGAATTTCGTGCAAGGTTGGATCCATCTGCTACGAGACATTTATAACTGATCCAGGTTGTCTACAGGGTTCATGTTTATCCGCAGTTCTTTATAACATATATACTTCGGATATTCTCTTTATGGAAATCGATATTCGCGAATGACGTTACGATTCCTTGCACTGGTAAAATTTTCTTCTGCTACACGCAAAAAATAATTTTTCTTTTCAGGGAAACGAAATTTTAGGTCAACGCAGTTTTCTTGTTTAATTTGTCTAGACAAAGTTGAAGATGTATTTCTATTTAAAGTCTTATTCATATATATGATAAGCTTCGTATAATAAATAATAATTTTACAGAATTGAGAAAAACAGGTTTTAGTTAGGTTTTATGAATACGTTATTATCAGTGAAAAAAAATATATGTTCTGTTGTAAATCCTTACTCCCCGAAAAGAAATCAGTGTAAGTAACACTTCATACTTTATGTTGAATTCCATACTATATGATCTGTTGCTAACTACACTATTACTTGGATCCAACAATTTTGATCTTTCTTTAAGGATTTTGTTATTGATTCCGAGCCAAAGATGCGGCTTCTTTAAAATAAAGACAATTTTTACGGACCTCCCTGGCTTTAAATCTAGGATCGATAAAATTAAAATTGGCAACAGATCTCATTCATTGAATTTTTATTCTCTGTTTGCGATATATTAATAAAGGTATTCATGTACAAACAAATTCCGGTTTCAAAATCCAAATTATGCCAAGTACTTCAAAGTAAAAACTGTTTTCTTAATGCTAAAAAAACTTTAAATCAAAGATGCAAATTCTTAAAATAAGTCTTAGCCTATATTTGAAGCGTTTTTATCTTAAATTTAAAAATTCAATATGTCAGTTGAGTTAAAGACGATTTCTTTAAATTAAAAATGTTTTTGTATGTATTTTAAGGAACATTTGCCTTACTTCAAAGATCTACAACTTCAAGAGAGGGACGCACATTTTCAAGATTTGTGTCCTAAATTTAATGAAAAAAATTTTTGAAGCAAGGATTATAAACATTCTTTAATTAAAATATCATTATTTTAAAGAATTTTTTCATTAGCATTGCGTAAATTTCGAGTCCTAAAATTTTAGTTGCATAATCTTCCATATTAGGTCAATATTTTTTTCAGTGTACTTTCTGTTTAGGAAATTCTTACTGAATCAAGTAAATTTTATTATTAAAAAAAGTTTTTTCCTTTGCGTCTTTACTATTAAAGACGAATTTATGGCTAACGATTTTTATTTGATTTTAAAGATTTTTTTTAGCTTCAAAAGAAAACTTTGTTTGTCTTAAATTTCGTTCCTTAGAAAAGAAAATTCTTCTTTCAGTGTGGAAACAAAATGACTAAATTAAATTTATTTTTTCTCTTAATTTTGTTTCCTGGATCCCATCTCTCATCACACACTGAAAAAAATATTGTCGTGAGGTCAAAGATTTCATGTCTTTAAAATACGAATACAAATTTTGATTAGCATAGAAGACGCATTTCTCTAAAATAAAGTTATTTTCCTTGTCCAAAAGTCGATAAACTTTTCAATGAAGTCGTATTGTCCTTATAATTAAGTGATTTGACTTAAAAATGGGTATATTAACATGAAAGAAAAAATTTATAGGCTAAGGTCAACTTGAAAATAAAGTTGCCGTTAACTCGTTTTTAAAGGACTTTTATAGCATATGAAGAAAATAAGCTGAGAAAGCGAAAAATTAAAATTTGCTTCCTAGAAGCAAGTACACAAAACCTAAATTTAAAAGAGAATTGTGTCTTAAAAGTATCCTTACTTGTATTCTCCGCTTCTTTAGCTCGGAATCAATACCAAATTTTTTAAAGTAAAGACAAAATCTTTGGAACCGAGTATGCATGATAAGATTTTTTTTAGGATTCTTCATTATAAACAATTTTTTTCTTTATGTAAGAAATTAAATTTTAATTATTCAAAATTGCCAGAAAAACTGTATTTGCCACTGATTATGTCAGCCAATCTATTAGGCCAGATAAATATTCGCCAATAATCAATTCTAGTAGCTTTTATTATCAAAGAATGATAACTTGGTGCGAATAATACGTAAACCCACAAAACTATGGGAAATGCTCGGAGTATAAAAGTAAAGCAAACCTAAGGAAAAAACATCAGTTGTATTCCTGGAGTATCAACATGAAATTCTTAATTGTCTTCGCCTTGGCTTTGGCCGCCGTTTCCGCTGAGGAAATTTTCCAACGTGATGTTGTTGTCCCCGTTTTGGAGGCCGACGGTCGCATCACCAATGGTCAAACTGCCTCTGTTGGTCAATTCCCCTACCAAGTTGGTCTTTCCTTGAAAGTTAACGCTCTCTCCTCTGCCTGGTGTGGTGGTTCCTTGATTGGTAACCAATGGGTTTTGACTGCTGCTCACTGTACCGATGGGTTAGTATAACAAACTGGAGAGTTTTGAAGGGGTAATTGTATTTCATGACCTCCGTTTGCATTTTCAGTATCGCTTCCGTCACCGTCTACTTGGGCGCTACTGTCCGTACCTCCGCTGAAGTGACCCACACTGTTTCCAAGAGCGATATCATCATCCACTCCGGCTGGAACAGCAGCAACTTGAAGAATGATATCTCCTTGATCAAGATCCCCTCCGTTTCCTACACCACCAAGATCCAAGCTGTTAAGATCCCTGCCATCGCTAGCTCTTACTCCACTTATGCTGGTGATTATGTCATCGCTTCCGGTTGGGGTCGTATTTCCGACTCTGCCTCTGGTGTAACCAACAACTTGCAATGGGCCCGCATGCAAGTCATTACCAACACCGTTTGTGCTGCTACTTATGGTACCTCCATTGTTACTGCTTCCAACATTTGTGTCTCCACCGCCGGTGGTGTTTCCACTTGCAACGGTGACTCTGGTGGCCCATTGGTTTTGGAATCCTCCAAGGTACAAGTTGGTTTGACTTCCTTCGGTGCTGCTGCTGGTTGCGCCTTGGGTTACCCAGCTGCCTTCACTCGTTTGACCAGCTATTTGGACTGGATCAAGAGCAACACTGGCATCTCTTACTAAGCCGTTGATATGATTGCCAAATAAAAATATATACCAAATGTATATCACTTTTGTTGACTCGACTAGTCAAAATAATAAGTTTTAATTCCCTTCAAGGAAAAAACGTGGGTTTCAAATTCAGTTGGTTTTTATTTCAGGTCTCCACGACCATCAACAACGATAACAAAAACTTAACTAACTTTGGTCGCCATTACTGCCTATGAAATATATCTATCATATATAATGTTTAATTATAGATAAAAAAGGGACAAATAGTGATACTCTTCGAGAGCAGGTACTTCAAGTAAATATATTAGTATATAAAAGAAAATATATGTAATAAAAGATGAAAGAGATAAATTAAATTAAGAGAAAGTAGTAAATTAATAGCAATATCTCTTCGTGAGCAAAATTAAGGAACATATTAGTTGCAGAAATTTTTGAAAATATTTTGATAATAAAATTGATGAACACAGTTCATCATACTCCCGCGTCGGATTGTGGTACTTTAGCATCTTATGATTTCTCGTCCTTCGTGGGTTCGGCATTTACAACCGTTCCATTCACCATGAATAACCCAACCGAAACAACTAGCTTGGGCTTCCATTTTATCCATTTTGAAAACCTTATCCATCTTAAATTTTTCCCATGATTTGCCGCTAATGACACCATCAAATTCATCATCGCAATAAAAGTGATCATATGCCCATGGAACAAAATTGTTGTGGTGGTCAATAATGCGTTGGTCATAAATAGGTTGCGTTTTGGGAATGTCCAGATAGTCGACCAACTGGAGAATACAGTTATATCTCCTTTTTCCAGCAATAAAAATCAATGGAGCACTTGGTTGCCCATCTGGATTTGGCTCTGGATTGAAGTGTCTGAATTTTTTGGCAGAGCTCCGTAGAATAACCGAACGGCTTGCCTCAGTATCGATAAGGAATAACATACCTTCACGTCGTCCATTATATTCTACTACAGCGCATACCATTGGTAATACAATAAAACCTGAGTGTGGTTGTGATGATGAGTTCTGGTTGCAATCAATACTTCTTTCGGCTTGAGGCACGCCTTCTGGTTGAGCATTTGAAGTTTCGACACCCCGCACTTGAATGGGATGTTGATGCAGCATGGAATGGTGACCTTGTTGACAGTAGCGACACCGATGAAGTGAAGTGCAGTTTGGTCGCGTATGTGTATGCGCGAGGCAATTGGTGCACATACGATTGGCGGCCACGGCCTGACGACGAAGATCCGGGGTGAGTGCGACGAAAAGAGCGCAATATTTGAGTTGGTGATTTCTGGCGCAAAGGTGACAGCGAGGCATCTTGAGCTAGAAAGAGAGAAAAGTACATACAGATAATCTAAATGGTCAATTCAGGTGGTAATGGTTCTTGTGGATAGTTTGTTTGAATACTTTTGGGACTATGGCGAATTTTCAATTGGTAGAACGCATAATTTAACGATTGGACGTCGTATTAAACCATTTTGCGTATATATTTCTGCAACTCTAACTTGGTTGTCATTACCGCAAAACACCTTCGTTATTCGTCCTAATCGCCATTCCGTGGATGGTAGAATGTCGTCTTTAATTATAACCAAGTCGTTTACTTGGACGTTATTTTTTGTCGTTTTCCACTTTGCCCGCCGTTGTAATTCCGTTATATATTCGTTTTTCCACCTTTGAGCAAAATGTCGATGTAATTCCTTGAGACGTTCCCATCTATTTAATAACGACACCTTCTCTAAGTCAATATTTTTTGTTATTTCTGGTTCCGCGATAATTGGAGATCCCCGAAGGAAATGACCAGGCGTTAGTGCATTTATTTCTTGAGGATTTGCAGACATAGCGGACAGTGGGCGTGAGTTAAGAATTGCTTCTATTTTTATTAATAATGTGTTGAATTCTTCATATGTGAAATTGAAATTTGTTGTGACCTTTTTAAGGTGAATCTTCATAATTTTGACTGCTGACTCCCAAAGCCCACCCATGTGGGGTGCATAAGGTGGTATGAAAGACCAGCTAAAGCCATGAGTTGCATATTTCTGGACCAGCGATTTTTCTGTTGACTTCAGAAATTTGTCATGTTCTTTTAGCAGTTTGTAGCTGGCTCCAATGAAATTCCGACCATTATCGGAATACATCGTTTTCGGAAGACCACGCCTGCCTACGAATCTTGTAAACGTAGCGATAAATGCGTCTGCGGACAGTTCCGAGCAAAGTTCAAGATGCACGGCCTTCGTGGCAAAACAGACGAAAACTGCTGCGTAGCTTTTAAGTATTTTAGAATTTCGAATTGGAGATGAGCGAATATTAAATGGTCCCGCAAAATCTACGCCGGTGTATGTAAACGGCAGAGAAAATCGGACTCGTTCTATCGGCAAGTCAGCCATAATTTGATTTTGAAACCTGTGCTTGACTATAGTGCAGGTTTTACAATTTCGGATACATTTTCGTATCAAATTTTTCACACGAGGAATGTAGTATCCTTGTCGGATAGCACGAAGCATTGTATGATGTTCTGAATGAAGAAGAATTTGATGTGTAAATTGGATTATAAGTTCAGCAAGTTTAGATTTTCCGGGCAAAATCACTGGATGTTTTTCATCATAGTTCAAACTTGAATTAGTTAGTCTGCCACCGACTCGTAACAACCCCAAATTATCTAAAAATGGGTTTACTGAAAGTATACTACTTTTTCTGGATATAGGACGCTTTTCTATAAGACATTCAATTTCTCGAGGAAAAGCCGTTTGTTGAGCGAGTAATATAAGTCGATGTTTGACGAAGACTATTTCTTCCGTTTGGATAAAGTCCTGATTCTCCGCAGTCATTTTTCGACATTTTTTGAAGAAACGAAAAATATAACTTATTACTCGCAAGCAACGATTCAGGTTAGAAAATCTGCAAATGATATCATCTACGCTGATGGTTATCTGAAACGATGAAATTATTTTTGATTCTAAATCAACTGGATCAAAATCTCGGGGTTTTGGCCAATTTACTACAGGTTGACTTAACCAAGGGGCCCCATGCCACCAAAGCGGATTTGAAGAAAGATTTTGAGGGATACAACCACGTGATCCCAAATCAGCGGGGTTGTCTTCACTCTTAACATGATTCCATTGGGAGACACGAACTATACTTAGAATTTCACTTATTCGATTTGCCACGAAAGTTTTCAAGGTTTGGGGAGACTTTTGTAACCATCCCAGAACAATGGATGAGTCTGTCCATAAGAATATTTCGTGTGGAAATTGAAAATTTCTTGTTACATTTTCTATCAATTTTGTAAGTAGAAGAGCGGCACACAATTCTAATTTCGGTATTGTCGTTCTTTTTATGGGTGCAACTTTTGTTTTTGCTACAAGCAAGTTTGATTCAATTTTCCCATCGATATTGACCGTTCGAACATAAATAGCCGCACAATAGGCTTTTTGAGACGCGTCGCTGAACCCATGTATCTGCGTAGACGCTTGCGGAGAAAATTTTACCCATCTGGGTATTTTTACTTCGGATATATGTTGTAGATTCTCGGAGAATGTTGTCCATCTAGTTAGAATGCTAGGAGAAACATTTTCATCCCATCCTGTTTTTTCTTCCCATATATCTTGCATTAAAATTTTAGCAATAACGATAGTTGGCCCCAGCCAACCTAATGGGTCGAAAAGTTTTGCAATTGACGATAAAATCTGTCGTTTTGTCGCTACTGAATTAATCTTTATTGGTTCGACGGTATAGTAAAAATTATCTTGGATAGCATTCCAGCAAATGCCAAGGGTTTTTGTGCAGCTATAGTCATCAATTTTTAAAAATTCTTCGCTTAGAAGATCTTCGCGGGGCCAGTTGTCGAGAAGAATTATATTGTTAGCCGTAAGCTTTTTTAATGGAAATCCCGCAGATTCTAGAGCACTAATAAGCTCCGTTTGTTTTTGTTTAGTCTCCTCGAGGGAATGTCCTCCTGACAATATGTCGTCGACATATACTTCCTCTTGTAGTATTTTTGAAGCTTCTGGATACACCGTCTTGCAATCTTTACTTAATTCAAGCAAAGTACGGATGGCGAGGAAGGGGGCAGCATTTACCCCGAATGTTACTGTCTTCAACTTAAATACACTGATTGGTTTTTCAACCGAGGTGCGAAATAAAATTTGCTGGTAGGGTTGATCTTCTTCGTGAATCCAAATTTGGCGGTACATCTTTTGTATGTCCCCATTAAAAACAAATTGATAATATCGCCAATTCAACAAAATATACATTAGATCGCGCTGCAATATAGGTCCTGCGTGAAGAATGTTGTTTAAAGAGTGTCCACTTGACGTTTTCTTTGAGGCGTTGAAAACTACCCGGACCCTTGTGGTCTTACTGTCGGGGCGGACAACAGCGTGGTGGGGCAAAAAATAGTGGTTTACTTTTTGGGATTTTTCTTCTTCGAAGGACGTGGGGATCATGTGACCAAGTTCAATGTATTCACGAAGAACGTTTTCATACTCCTGCTTCAATTCAGGAGTCTTCATTAAGTTTTTCTCCATTCTACAATATTGAGCAAAAGCCATATTCCTCGAAGGTCCTAAAAATATATCATTGGGATACTCCTTCTTAAATGGAAGACGTACAACATATTTGTTATCATGACTTCTATACGTGGTTTTCTCATAAAATTCTTCGCACCACAGATCACTTTCAGATCTACATTTTGGTTTTTCGATTTCCTCAAGCTCCCAAAATTTTCTCATTTGTTCGCATAAATCTGTATTTTCTGCTGTAATCAGTACAGTTGAGAACGTTTTGATGGTGTCAGATTCAGCAGGTCCAGACAAATACCATCCAAATTCTGATTCTCTGGCCTCAATACCATTTCCAATTTTCATTTTTACTCCTTCTTTGTTTATTAGCGGAAGATAGTCGCTTCCTATAATCATGTCGATGACTGAAGGTTTGTAAAACAGGGGATCCGCAAGATTCATAGTTTTTACATCCTCGAGAAGTTTCGTTTTGATGGGCCGTGAAGGTAATAAGTGCGCTATACGAGATACAACCACTGCTTCTATACCTATTTGAAAGTTGGAGTATCTGCTTTGTAATTTTAGTCGACATTTACCTTTGGAGCTACTAACCACTGTACCTCCTAGCCCAGATACTTGTGAGTTATGATTATATAGAGGGATTCTTAATTTTTGTTGGATTCGAGTTGTTATAAAACTCCTTTCGGATCCAGAATCTAGCAGTGCTCGGACTGCAAAAAGTTCTCCACAGTGAGCCACATGCACGACTGCGGTGGGTAGAATAGTTGTTCCATCTTTCTTCGTGGGAATTGTATAATTTTGTTTCATCGATTTTGATGTGCTTAAAAATGTTTGATCTGTAGAGGATCTTGGCAGTTCTGCCTCGTGAAGAGTAGAATTGTGAGTCTCAAAAATCTGTGTTTCATGGATCTCTTTATCTTTTGCTTCGATATGAAGCAATGTGTGGTGCTTTTGATTGCATTTAGCACAGAGTTTCGTGCTCGTACATTCGGGCTTAAAATGATGCGGCGAAAGACAGTTTAAGCAATATTTTTGTTTCATAACATATTGAATACGATGCTTTGGCGACAAAGACTTAAAATATTTGCACGCTGTCAAAAAATGGTTTTGCTTACATTTCTTGCAAAAATTTTTATTTCCGTCACCCTCTGATTGCATATGGAATGATTGTGACTTAGAATTCTGTACATCTTTGGTATTTGGTCTTTTAAAATCGATTATGGTTTCCAATTTTTCAATTCTTTTGGAAAGAAAGCTGTTCATTTGCTCCCATGTAGGTAACTCCTTATGATTGTTCAAAGAGTCTTCCCAGGCTCTTAAAGTCTCGTCGGAGATTTTCGAAGACGCCAAATGGATCAAGACAGGATCCCAGTTATCTACCTCGATTTCGTACGATTTAAAAATTGCTATACTGTCATTAATAGCACTCTGGACCAACCTAATAGATTTTGGAGATTCATTTTGAACGGTTGCGATTCCAAAAAGCTTTTTCATTTGTTGATTTACTAATATCCTTTTGTTTTCGTATCTATTTTTGAGTGCCTCCCAGGCCAACTCAAAATTAGAATCTACCAGTTCAAACTTCTTCACTATGTCATACGCCTCTCCTCTTGTTTTACCTCGGAGGTGATATAATTTTTGCGCGGGAGACAAATGTGGGTGATTACCAAACACAGCCGAAAAAATGTCACGGAATGCTGGCCATTTTGCATACCCGCCCTCAAATGGTGGAGTATCACACGGAGGCAACTTTAATGATGTGACATATTGTCTATTCGATGGCGCATCCACACTTTGATTCGGATGAGCATGATTTGTTCTTTCGCAAATTGAGGACAGAATTTTTGCCTTGCAAACTTGGTATTTACTGCTTGCATCTTCAAATTTTTTGATGTTTATGTCATTGGGATCAATTTGCTCTCTCTCGTCCTCTAAAATAAATGTTTCGTAACTTGACAGCAATGCGGTCCATCTTCGATCTAATTCAAGATCCTGAACTTCTAAAAATTGAACTGTTGAGGTTTTGTGGTCAAGTTTCTCGTTCTGGTCGCAAAACGAAACAACTTGCTGGTAATCAAAAAGGAATTTTCTTCGCGCTGCCATTACGACAAAAACTTTCTTATGTCTCCGCAAGAGAAAATGAGTTTCTGTTTTGATATGAATTTAATATCTCTTTTTTTTAATTTCAATTAAATTTTTGAAATGTGGACGATTTATTTTCAAGAAAATAAAATTTCAATTTTACGCATCCAACTATGAGAAGTATTTTTCCTCTTATTGTTTATTACTGATTAACGATTATTTATGATTCATCTGTTTTTAGTCTATTTTATTTTATATTTTTTCGTATTTTTATTTTTGTTTTCTTTTTTTCTGTGAAATTTACAAATATTCACTATATTTCATAATTAATAATGTTATATTGAATTACGAAATTCCACTATATTTTATTTATTTTGTCCGTTTTCATTGTCCCCGATAAGTCAAAACTAATTTTAAACTATCTGGCAACTACCGTTTGCTTACAAAATGTATGTATGTATGTCTGTGTTTTTTATTTCGTTCCCTTTTGAACAACGGTATTATTCATTTGTAACATTCAAAAAGTCATCAAACACCAAAATACCGAACGAACCAAATTATGCTTCTTCATATAATACTCCAACAACAACATCATACATTCCAAATTATGTATTGATAATTATCCACATGAGTATGTATATACGCCAATAATAACTTTCTTAAAATTACTCACCAAAACGATCTTGTAGAATTAAATAGTGTAACGATATCCCCACGGAGGAGCTTCGTTGTTTTTGTTCGGCTGGTAGCAATTTATTTGTATCTCCGTTCAAAGAAGAAAACTTAAACACGACGATGTTCAAAGCTTATTGAGTTTTTGGTTTTTTTTCCTTTTTGTAAACACCGTATTCACTTTATCACTTGTTTCCAAAAATTGTCTCACTTTTTTATTGATCAATTTATAAACGTTTTTTATTCATTTATTTCTTTATGAATTTAATATTACTTTTCAACCACTTAAATGTTCTTTCGTTGTAACTTTCTATCCTTGTTTCGCGGTTTGCTTGACGTTTATTTTATTTTCTCTCATCATGTACAAGAGATGTTGCTCAAAGCTGAATGCTGCGAAAACTTCAATTGGGATTGTTGCTTGTGCGTTTTCGTATGTTATTGTGATACTATCAGCGTTCAGACAGTACGTTGCAAAAACTGAATGCCGTAAAACATAAAATTTGAGATTTTTTGGAATGTTTCTATGTGAGCTATTGTGAATGATCGATTTAAGCAGCTTTTAATGTAAAATACTGTTGTCGCTTTCAAATAAGTGATGTAAAGTTATGGGAATTTAAATGCATGTCATATCTGCTGGCTCTGTTGTAGTCGCATAGAAATTGTTGTTGGAAATTATGCGCCTTTTCGTTGAGAATGATGATAGCCTTAGTAAACGTTTTTTCGATTTTTGTTGTTAAATGCTTTGTCCACTTTGAACCACTACACCAGAATATAACCAAATAAAATATCTGTACATACCTTCTTCTTCCTGATGATATGCTTTACCTTGTGTGGCATAAGTGGAATTTAATTTGCTCGTAGCTTCCTCTACTCGATGAATTATACGTCTCGGCGTTTACCAATGGATTTTTCTGCGATGTTGCCAAAATTTTCTCAGAAAATCTACTCGGAAATTTTCTTAAATGATATTCTGGACTGTGGTTGCTAGTATGCCTGCTCCTAATTCCTATTAGGAGGCTCGATAAGGACCATATGTTGACTCGACTAGTCAAAATAATAAGTTTTAATTCCCTTCAAGGAAAAAACGTGGGTTTCAAATTCAGTTGGTTTTTATTTCAGGTCTCCACGACCATCAACAACGATAACAAAAACTTAACTAACTTTGGTCGCCATTACTGCCTATGAAATATATCTATCATATATAATGTTTAATTATAGATAAAAAAGGGACAAATAGTGATACTCTTCGAGAGCAGGTACTTCAAGTAAATATATTAGTATATAAAAGAAAATATATGTAATAAAAGATGAAAGAGATAAATTAAATTAAGAGAAAGTAGTAAATTAATAGCAATATCTCTTCGTGAGCAAAATTAAGGAACATATTAGTTGCAGAAATTTTTGAAAATATTTTGATAATAAAATTGATGAACACAGTTCATCAACTTTGTATTTATGGTTCAGAATGTGCAGTTTGTAATGAACCTGCCACCGTCGAATTGTTATACATCTCAGCTGTTAATCCTCTTTCACTATATTACTAGTATATCAGATCAGTTATGGTTTCCCCTGGCGCAAAGTATTATATAGTATTTTATTTATTTCGCATCCCGTGTAAAAATTGGGGGATCTAATTAAATATGATTAGATCTCAAAATTGGCCACTTTAGATCTTAGCAGGCTTACCAAGATATGATGAGAGAGAATTAGATATAATTATATATAATTCCATATACGACGAGATCTAACATCAGATCCAACTATGTATAGGGATAGATATAATCATATCTAAAATATTAGATCTAGGCCATTATTGAGATCTGATCAGATAATTATTAGATCTTACCATTTTTCAAATCTACTCATATCTAATTGTATCAAATTAGATCTCTAAATTTTTACGCGGGATCTTCCATTTATTACTGAGAAGATACCGTAAATAATGGAAACAGCATCATCAAAATGAATCCCAAACTAGTATTTAAATCAATTTTTATACTCTCCACCATAGGATGGGGTGTATATTAACTTTGTCATTCCGTTTGTAACACACCGAAATATTGCTCTAAGACCCCATAAAGTATAAATATTCTGGGTCGTGGTGAAATTCTGAGTCGATCTGAGCATGTCCGTCCGTCCGTCTCTTGAAATCACGCTAACTTCCGAACGAAATAAGCTATCGACTTGAAACTTTACACAAGTAGTTGTTATTGATGTAGGTCGGATGGTATTGCAAATGGGCCATATCGGTCCACTTTTACGTATAGCCCCCATATAAACGGACCCCCAAATTTGGCTTGCGAATCCTCTAAGAGAAGCAAATATCATCCGATCCGGCTGAAATTTGGTACATGGTGTTAGTATATGGTCTCTAACCACCATGCACAAATTGGTCCACATCGGTCCACTTTTACGTATAGCCCCCATATAAACGGACCACCAAATTTGGCTTGCGAATCCTCTAAGAGAAGCAAATTTCTTCCGATCCTGCTGAAATTTGGTACATGGTGTTAGTATGTGGTCTCTAAAAACCATGCACAAATTGGTCCACATCGGTCCATAATTATATATAGCCCCCATATAAACCGATCCCCCGATTTGGCTTGCGGAGCCTCTAAGAGAAGCAAATTTCATCCGATCCGGCTGAAATTTGGTACATGGTGTTAATATATGGTCTCTAATGACCATGCAAAAATTGGTCCACATCGGTCCACTTTTACGTATATCCCCCATATAAACGGACGCCCAAATTTGGCTTGCGAATCCTCTAAGAGAAGCAAATTTCATCCGATCCGGCTGAAATTTGGTACATGGTGTTAGTATATGGTCTCTAACAACCATGCACAAATTGGTCCACATCGGTCCATAATTATATATAGCCCCCATATAAACCGATCACCAGATATGGCCTCCGGAGCCTTTTGGAAGATCAAAATTCATCTGATTCAGTTGAAATTTGGTACGTGGTGTTAATATATGGCCTCAAACACCCATGAAAAAATTGGTCGAAATCGGTCCATAATTATATATAGGCCCGATATAAACCGATCCCCAGATTTGACCTCCGGAGCCTCTTGGAAGAGCAAAATTCATCCGATTCGGTTGAAATTTGGTACGTGGTGGTAGTATATGATACTTAACAACTATGCCAAAAGTGGCCCATATCAGTCCATAATCCATATCGGTCTATAGTTATATATAGCCATCAGATAGCCCCCATATAAGCGACCCCCATATTTCAATTCTGGCTCTCTACGTATTGTCTAATACATACCACGTATGGACTAACTCACAATTTAGAAAACGATATTAAGAAGTTTTAAGATAACACAACCCAAGTAATTCGATTGTCGATGACAGTCTTTCGTAGAAGTTTCTACGCAATCCATGGTGGATGGTACATAAGATTCGGCCTGGCCGAACTTACGGCCGTATCTACTTGTTTTAATTTTTTTAAAATTTTTTTAAAAGTTTACAATCTCCGGATAAATTGTGTGTACTTCTTCTACAAGCCCAAGACTAGGATGTGTTCACAGCCATGGCTTTGTAGGACTTATCACCTCGATTTGACTCCGCAGTAGGGTGCCCAAATAACGAGTTTGTTTGAAAAGACGGGTTTTGGTTTATCCGAAAATCTCTATTTTTCAAAAACCGATTTTCGGGTTTTTAGTTTGCTCAAAACCGGTTAACAGCATAAAACCGAATACATATAAATTTGTGAAAATGAGAGTAAACCACAAATGCTATTCATAAAAAACCTAACACTTAACAATTCCTTGTAATAATAACTTTTTAAAAACACGAAGGATTAATTCATGCTATACTTCCAGTGTGATAGAAGATTAATGCCGTTAAGGTTTTCTTTACGAATAATATTTTAAAATTTAAAAATTTTGTTTAGAAGCAACGCTTCTAATATATCCGGGTTTATTTACTCTCAAAACAAAATTACAACAAATCGGAATTTCGTTTGACTAAAATTTTTTCTTAAGTTGAAAGACACAAATATCTATTAAATTTTTTCGAATAATACGAAAACTTCTATAGAGTGATGTAGTAAAAGATTATTTTGTGTTACTTAGTGATAAAGCGTAGTAAGTAGTCAGTTGTTTCTCATCTTCAGTATCTCTCTACAAAAGTTCGACTGCGGAAAAAACAAATGACAACACTGAAAAAAAATATTGTCGTGAGGCCAAAGATTTAATGTCTTTAAAATACGAATCCGAATTTGGCTTAGCAAAGAAAACGCATTTCTCTGAAGTGAGGTTTTTTGCCTTGTCCAAAAGTCGATAAACTCTTCAATGAAGTCGTGTTATCCTTATAGTTACGTGATTCGACTTAAAATTGGGTATCCTAAAAGGAGAGAAAATTTTGTATGACTGAGATCAACTTGGCTTCAATAATTCTGAAAATTCATCAAAATTAATGAAGCCGTCTTTAATATTGTTTCATTTTTGCATTTTTAATTTTAAAAATAGGAGATTTTTTCAACACTTTATATTAAAGACTTTTTACACGAAACAAAGCTTAACAGGTTGGCTGATAAGTCCCCGGCCTAACGAAGAAAAACACAATTTTTTGTTTTTATTATTCAACATAGTTCCCTTCAAGAGCGATACAACGATTATAACGACCTTCCAATTTGTTGATACCATTTTGGTAGTACTCCTTCGGTTTTGCCTCAAAATAGGCCTCAGTTTCGGCGATCACCTCTTCATTGCAGCCAAATTTTTTCCCTGCGAGCATCCTTTTGAGGTCTGAGAACAAGAAAAAGTCGCTGGGGGCCAGATCTGGAGAATACGGTGGGTGGGGAAGCAATTCGAAGCCGAATTCATGAATTTTTGCCATAGTTCTCAATGACTTGTGGCACGGTGCGTTGTCTTGGTGGAACAACACTTTTTTCTTCTTCATATGGGGCCGTTTTGCCGCGATTTCGACCTTCAAACGCTCCAATAACGCCATATAATAGTCACTGTTGATGGTTTTTCCCTTCTCGATAAAAATTATTCCATGCGCATCCCAAAACACAGAGGCCATTACTTTGCCAGCGGACTTTTGAGTCTTTCCACGCTTCGGACACGGTTCACCGGCCGCTGTCAACTCAGTCAACTATCGATTGGACTCAGGAGTGTAGTGATGGAGCCATGTTTCATCCATTGTCACATATCGACACTATAGAGGCAAATTGTCGTCGGTTTTTTGTCGCCAATACTTACATTTTCCAAAAGTTGTCGTAAAGGCTTCTCCTCTGATTCCAGAAATTCATTCAATAATGCATCCTTTAGAGCCCCGCACTTATTTTCCGCTGGAGGATATTCTACAATATAGCTTACAAGGTTTAGAATGTTGCTCTCGATTGAACCTACTAATGTGTGGAACTAGGTATCATCGGCAGTCATTCTGGATGTAATAAATTGTGCCTCATAATCGAGGATTTTGTCGCCGGAATGGTGGCACTTTTACCGACGCAAAAGATATTTCTAAATGTTGTCGTCAAGCATGTTGCAAATTTAAATTGATATAACAACAGGTTTCGTCGGGGTCACCAATGTAGAAATCAATGCGTGCGTAATGATTAAAAATCAAAAAAGTTATAATTTTTGTTTTCAAAAATTATAAATTCCAATTGTCTTGAGAAAATTGTATAAAAATCTAAAGCTACTTAGTTAGTCTAAAATTTATAATAAGGTACAAACGCATTCGTGATGGAATTTGAGAGTGATAATGTGATTGGTGGCGTTAGTGCCCTCCAGCATTTAAATGTGAATAAATCTTTTGTAACAACACCAGAAACGATCCGAAATGTGAAAGTCAGATTTGATCGAAGTCCACGCCGCAGTAGTAGAAAATTGGCTCGTGAGCAAAACATATCGCGAGAACGGGTGCAACACACATTGAAAAATGAGCTTGGACTAAAGCAAAAGAGCTCACCTTAGCTTAAAATAAACTAAAACAAAACTAAATATGAACAAAAGAAAAATAAAACAATTAAAATATTATTTTTTTTTAAATACAAAACAGCTAACTTTTTTATATTGGATCAATAAAGTTTTTAATTGACGTCAGAGATCATTTTCGTGATTGAAGCTATTTTAATTATATTATTATTATTATTATATTATTAATTGGATCAAACAATTTTGTAATTGAAGCTAAAAAATTTTATGTTACTGAATAGCTTTGTTAATATGTGTCAAGAAGAAAATGGAAAATTCGATTTGTTTGAGTAGTCGACGTTAGAACTAAAATCTTCAGGTCCACTTTTGTTTCTCAGTGTAGTTAATTAAACATTGTTGAAAACATAAAAATTATCTACATTTGGACGATTCATGGTAAATTAGATGCCCATAAATCTTACATTAGACATTACTGCCGATTCGATCAAAGTATATAAATATTAGATGTCTAGGTGCTATATGTTATCAGTTTCAATTGAAAATCCGCCAAATGAAGCTCTTCGTGGTTATAGCTTTTGTCTTGTCGACTGTTTCCAGTGAAAAACTTTACCCATTAAATCCAGATGTGCCAGGAATTGTGGATGAGGGTGGTCGTATTACCAATGGCAATAAAGCCAAAGCTGGGCAATTTCCTTACCAGGTGGGACTTTCCTTGCAGATCTCTTCAAATGTCGCTTTCTGGTGTGGTGGTTCATTAATTGGAAACGAATGGGTGTTAACCGCTGCCCATTGTACTGACAGGTGATTCTTCCAATACAAAACAGAGGTTACACACTTCTGTACATGTACTTTTGAATTTCAGAATCACATCTGTTGGTGTTTATTTGGGTTCGACTGTCCGTTCATCCTCGGAAGTTATCCATGCCGTTCTGAGCAAAGATATTTTTCCACACCCCGAATGGAATCCAGCGAACTTAAGAAATGACATAGCCTTGATAAAAATTCCCTCGACCCCATACTCGGCTAACATCAAACCAGTCAAATTACCCAACAAGTCTGAAAGTTACTCTACCTATGAAGGTGAGAATGTCATTGTCTCTGGCTGGGGGAAGACTTCAGATGATGCCATAGATTTGGCTACTGATTTGCAATGGGCACGAATGCAAGTAATCCCCAATAGTATATGTGAAACCACCTTTGGGAGTTCTATGGTGGCGCCATCCAATATTTGCATATCGACTCCTAAAGCTACGTCACCCTGCAAAGGTGACGCTGGAGGTCCTTTGGTGTTGGCATCTTCTAAAGTTCTAATTGGCTTGACTTCCTTTGCTTCTGCTCGAGGTTGCGAAATGGGACATCCTGCTGGTTTTACTCGCATCGACAGCTATTTGGACTGGATCAAGGACGTTACTGGAATCTAATATCATATTCGCAGGCCTTACTTAAATCATAATTTCAATGGAAAATAATTACATACTGTATTATTTGTTTGGTTAAGGAAAATAGTTGTATATTAGATTATTCACTGAAAAAAGCATGTGCGGTCCCAAAGTTTTTGTGTTTAATCTAATGATTTTAGTATTGATTCCGAACCAAAGAAATGGAAAATTAAAGTAAGGATACATTTAAGACACAAATTTTATCACAAAGTTTTACTGGAAGTTGTTCGTTTACTGAAAAAAAGCCAGAAAATTTTAGGAAATAGAGAAGATGCAACTTTTTAATGGAAATTTTTTCCACACCTGTTTTTAGTCAAAAACTAATGCAATATATTGCACAATGTCAAGAATGTCAAGTGTAGTAGAATATATGAATATGTTTATAATTTTAATTGGTTTAAAAACTGTAAATTAGTAATTGGTGATTTGGTAAACGCGAACATTATTGCTAATTTCACCAAAAAGATTGAAATGTATTCTTACACTCAAAAAAAAAATTACTTGGATCCAAAGATTTGGATTTGGATTTTTTTTTTTACTTTAAGGAATATTTTAACAGAGGAACGCAAATTTCCAAAATTGGTGTCCTAAATTTAATGAACCAAATTTTTGAAGCAAAGATTATAAACTTTCTTTTAATTATAAAGTCATTATTTTAATTAAATGTCTCCTTAACATTGCGTAAATTTCGAGTCTTAAAATGTAGGTTGCATAATCTTCCATATTAGGTCAATATATTTTTCGGCGTACTCTCTTGCTGAATAATTTTGTAATGGAAAAATGAAACAGACCTATTGTTGAATTCTCGTCAATGGAATTTAAATTCCATCCATAATCTGCAGATTTGCAATTTGTTTGTACATGAATATTATTAATAACAAGTGAGTAAAGTAGAAAGTCGGGCGGGGCCGACTATATCATAACCTAAACCACTTCTACTGAATTAGTGAACATTGTTTGTGGGGTATCAATGGTATAGGTTTGGGGAAAACCACATTTCCATATTTAAGAACATTAAGGGGTACATGGGAGTTTTATCACAATCTGAACAGAAATGTCTGATATTAGAATCTATAGTTGATTCAGAAACTACAGAGTTAGTATGCCACTAAATTGAGTCCATTATTAAAAAAGATGAAATCGCTCAATTAATGTGGGTAGTAAATCCAAATTTCTGAAAATAGGACAATAGATTTATGTAAGAGCTACATGTAAGTCTAAATACGATCGGCTAATACATGTATATATGAAATTTGGGCAACATTGGTTACTAAATAATAGGAGTATTGACCAAATTTGGGAAAATCGATCGATGCATATATATGGGAGCTATATCTAAATCTGAACTGATTTGGATGATATTTGTCAGATTTAGTTTATACCACAGAAGGTTACCTTGTGCTAAATTAGAGTAAGATCGGATATTAAATAGGGCTATTATGGTCAGAAATAAAGTTATAAGTGGTAAATTTTTCAAAAACGGCCGACAAATATATATGGGAGCTATATCTAAATCTGAACCGATTTGGATTAATTTTGCAGTTTTTGTTGATATTACAGGAGAATATCTTGTGGTAAATTTGAGTAAAATCGGTTAATAAATGAGTCCACTATGGTCAAAAATAAGGTTATAAAGGGGAAATTTTTGAAAATCGGGCGCTACATATATATGGGAGCTATATCTAAATCTGAACAGATTTGAACGATATTTTGCACATAGAGTCAGTGCTATAGTAGATTTGAGTAAGCCAAATTTGAGTATGATCGGTTTATAAATAAGGGTTTTACGGTCAAATTTGTAAAAATCGGACGATACATATATATGGGAGCTATAGCTAAATCTGAACCGATTTCGATGATTTTTTGCATATATAGTAAGTGCTATAGAAAATTATATTTGGCCAACTTTGAGTCAGATCGGTTGATAAATAAGGTATTTATGGCCAAATTTGCAAAAATCGGGCGATACATATGTATGGGAGCTATAAATATATCTGAACCGATTTCGATTAAATTTGGCACACTTAAAGGGTGGTCAATTGAATTCATTTGTGACAAATTTGACGCCGATCGGTTAGTAAATGAACGCAATCTGACCCCATTTATCGAAATCGGGCGATACATATATATGGGAGCTATATCTAAATTTGATCCGATAGCGTCAATAGCGTCCGTCCTTGTGTCAATAAAGCGCTACATACCAAATTTCATCAAAATCGGTTAATAATTGCCACCGGAATCCTGCGAACAACAAATACATGGACGGACGGACACCATGGGCTAGATCGACTCAGGAGGTGATTCTGAGTCGATCGGTATATATTTTATGGGGTCTAAAATCAATATGTTTGGTAGGCACATTTTTTGGGAGATGAAAGTTATTATACCCTGACCACTTTGTGCTTTAGGGTATAAAAACTCGATGAATGAGATCTGCATTCTAATTTTAATTTTATTGATCCTAAATTTAAAGCCAGAGAGTTACCAAAAATGTCTGTATTTTAAAGAAGTCGTATCTTTGGCTCAGAATCAATACCAAAATCATTGAGGAAAGGTCAAAATCTTTGGATCCAAGTAAACTATTTTTTTGAGTGTATGTACAAATCGGACGACCAACGTCATCCGACATGGCCCACATTAGTTCTGTCTTACATGTTTTATTTAAAACGGCGGGGAGAATGAACTTTGCCATTCTATCAAAAGTTTGATTTGGTTTGAAAACTTATGGTACGCGGTTCGATCCTTCGTCCCAGTGAAGCCAATTTTATGCTTTTAGCACCATATTTATTTTATTTATTTATTTATTTAACTCATTTTACAACCAAGCCGAAATGGCCATATACGGTTACAGGGATACTCAAAATAAAGAATTACATTAAATTTACTTTAAAAAAAAATTATAAAAATAATTAGGACTACAATCAAGGACTGCAAAAACTTGACATATAATTACACCTTAATACTAAGTATATATCTTACTACTTTATGTAGACTACGTTACAAAAACAATTTGATATATAAATATAAAAATTTAGGAATTGATTACTACTCTCATTTAGTGCTTTTTGATTTCCAACCACCAATTGCCTATTTAGTGCCTTTTCAAAAAAAAGCACCAAGTTGGTGCTTTTTGGCATTTCCATGTAGTGCTTTTGTTATTTTTTTTTTAATTTGAACAGTGTTTAGTTTGATTGGCAACGCCTTTTCATACAAAAACTTTTTTTAAAAATCTATATAGACTGTTAAAAAGCTTAACAAACTTAATTATATTGCCAAATATAGAATTAGATTGTAATGAATGTAATATTGATCCTGTTATAAATCAATATTGTTATTTAGATATTCGTTTGAAAAGTCTTGCGACGAGTGTAAAATTTCTGAGCTTGATAAAAATGTAATTAAAAACGTGTGTATTAAATTTACAAAAGCACATATGTACATATAATTGAAATAAGTAATAGACCCCGTGGAAATATTAAAATACTCGAGATTATTTCCATATTTAATGTCGACGAATTTATTTTATCCTCTGAATATAATTTGAAATTTGACGAAGAATTTTTATTGAAATTCATTACTGATCAAAATGGTTGGAATGAAAGTGAAATAAGCATTACAAATATAAAGCTGTGAACAACGTACATCGAACAGATTGATTTTTGATAATTTTTCAAATTGCTTCAAATCAATGCCTATTCCACATCCATATACAGTGAAACCTCTCAAACTTGGACACTCTGAAAACCGGACACGTTGTCTGGGGACGTTTGCTATATTAACACATTAAAATTAAATGTGGACAAAATTTAGGCGACCGTGAGTGTCCACCTTTCATTGTATTAACCGTATTCTAGAGCGAAGATTTTTTTGCTGACTGAATTCTAACTGGAACGATATTTTATGTGGGGTGATAGAAATTATAATATATTTTTGGTGTTTTGTCCCATTCGGGTGTTGGCATCACTGCTCCGTTCGGACAAAAGGTACAATTTTAAATTGTTTGTATAACAGAAGACTATATATGTATGTTTAGGAAGAGACAACGAAAGAGTATTGAAAAGAAAAATGCTATCAACAATACACAATGAGCTTAAAAGTTCAATATGAAGGCATATATGAAACGTAAACGTTCGTGCTTGCTTTTTGTCTTAAGTATATATTTTTTTATAAATAAATATTTGGAGTATAATATTCAAATAAGCATATTTTTATTTGTAATCCAAAACAAGTATGTTTAGGACATTTTACTGCAAGTAAACAAAGTCTTTTAAAAGCACAAATACTTAGTTAAACTTTTTTGGCAAAATCGTAAATCAGCTAATTGAATTCATTTTTTCTAAATTGAAATTGCATCTATCACGAAAATGTAATTGAAAATATCAAATAGTGAGTGTCTGCTAAATTCAATTAAAACCCTAATTGAATCAAATTTAATCGGTAGATTTACAAATTTAATCATGTTTTTATTTGGAATATTTAGTCGTTTTCATTTTTATTCCAATATTTACCATTTTCAATAAAATTATTATTTTTTTTAATTTGAACATGATTTGATAATAAATTTAATTTAAATTAATTATTTCTATAATTTTTGCTTACTGTACTGACGTGAGGTAAAAATAAGAAAAAAAAATTGTACACAAACATAGGACACCTTTCTAACTAAAAAATAAAATATTTCATATATTCCTAAAATGGGAGAAGTTTGCTTAAATTGAGTTCATAAGTCTCTCAAATAAGTAAAGTTTACTAAAATTGTACATGTCTGGAACTTCGCATGGCGCTAAAGACTTTCTTAACAGTTTTTAAAGCCAATTTTTTTCTTCACTCAAAAAAGTGAATTCTCATTTCACTAAAGCCAATTCAACTTTATTTTAGTTCATGGAATTATTATGTTTGGAGAATGTGTTCTTTACTCTAATAATTTTTTTGCCTACGTTAGTTAAATGAACTAAAAAATAGCACAAAATTATACACAAATGAAGCATAAATATTTACTAAATTCGTACTTCTCACAAAATAGTTCATTATTTCGTTAAATTTGTAAATTTTAACACAAATGCGTCCATCTTGAACTTCGTATGTCACTAAAGACATTCTTGCAATTTTGAACTCCAATTTTTTCCTTCAAACTACAAAATTTTCTTTAACAAGTGAAAAAATTTAATTGTGTCAAATAAGTTTTCTTGAATTTTTCGAAAGATATTGACTTATATTGGTGATACCGGCGTGATGACAGCGTTTGTAATACTGTTTATTTAAAATTTCTAAAAATAATCAAAATTTTCTAAAATTAACCAAAATTTAATTATACAATTATTTTTCGAGCTTTATGGACAGATATACACGCACAGAAAAAACATGTCTGGACATGGTTGCCGCATCCATTTAATGCTTATCTTGAGTATGTAATTGTCGCGAAAACCATGTATTTGGTCTTTGTAAAAATCATTTTCGAGCGGAGAAAAATATATGTTGGCAATAAGCATTTAAATGGTTCTCAAATGCCACAAACATTTTCTATTATTTAAATGATAGAATTTGAGACCATTACATATTCGGGAAAATCATGTACCTGACCATTCAATTTTTTTACTTTTTTGCAGAGAAAAAAGTATTTTTATAGGTTAGACATAGACATGTCTAGAACCATTACATGACCATAAAGACCATGTACATTGTTTTCGTGACCATTTGATTTTTTAACTTGTTTGCAGCGAAAATAATTTTATAAAAACATTGAGCAGGTACACACGATTTTCATTTTGCGCGTCAGTCGTGTGTTGATTGTTTCTTGGAATGGACGAAGAATACAGAATTATTTTGCTTTGTGTTAATTTATTTATTCAGAAGTGGCACGTGGTTTTATGTGAACACAAAAAAGGAAAGTGTAATTGAAAAAAATTTACCTGATTTTTGTTATGCATTTTGCTTATGGTATAATTTATTTTTATTTGCATACATGATGCCTGCGTTTGTACATTTGATGGGCACGACGTAAATATGGAATGACTACATATTGTTGAAATTGAACCAAAATAGGGTGTGTAAAATTATGTGAAGTTTTAAATACAAATAAACAATGAATTAATTTATAAATAAATAAAAACAAATAAATAAAATTAATTTTGTGTTTTCTTTTCTCTAGTGGCGTCCTTTTTTCGACCAAGATTTTTTTTTTCATAAAGATCAAAACATTTTAGGTTGTGACCATGTTCTTTTAACTGGAAGAAAAACATTTTTGACGAATACCATAACATTTTAGATCGTGACCATTGTCTTTTAATGGAAACAAAATTCTTTTTATCAATATAATAACATTTTAGATGGGGACAATTTTATTTTTTCTTAGAACCATGTTCAATGACCCAACATGGTTGCAGGTGAAAATATTACATGGTCGCCGCAAAAATGGCTCCTATCATATTATTTTGCTCTTCGAATATAATTGTTACAATCATGTTTCTTCTCTGCGTGTAGATTAAGGAACATGGTTAATAGAGCCATTGAAAAGAAAACGCCAGATACAAATCTATACACGCCTGAACTGTACATGTTTCCGAAAGGTTCATTCGCCCGAACCGAAACATGTACAGTCCAGGCGTGTATAGATTTGTATCTGGCGTTTTCTTTTCAATGGCTCTATTAACCATGTTCCTTAATCTATATCTGTCCATAAAGCTCGAAAAATAATTGTATAATTAGATATAATGCATTTGGACGCCAATTGCCTGTTTCGGTATCAGGCTAACATGAGATATAATTAACCAAAATTTTTCTTTCTGGTGGGTTCACTGTTTTTTTTCAGTATTCAACATATGAAATTTTCTTAAAAAAAATAAAAAAAATATTATTTTTAATAAGTTTTCTTCAATTTGACAAAAATTATAAACTTATTTGTAACATTTTGCAATTATTTATTTTAGTTAAATTTTTCTATAATAAGCGTAAATTTTATTTGATGGTGGGTTCACTTTTTATTTTGGTGTAATACACTTATTATTATATTTTAGTTTGCGTTCTGTTTAAAGGCAAGTTGCCTTTTAATGGCAATCTTGGGACCCTTTTACAAAATGTCTGCATTAGGATCCAAGCAAAAAAAATTTGGAAGTTCTTCCAAAGGAACAACTTTAAAAGCACTTCCAGGAGATGCACTCCCAATGATGTTCTTTATTTTAATTACCCAGGAAGTTCTTTTAATTCAATATTTATTATCTTAGTTTCTTCATACTTTTAATGGGTAATTTTAACTTTTTTGTTTCAAATAGGTTAAAAACAGAGTAAGAATTCATCAAATGGTACAAATCATTTAAATTTTGTTGAAAAAATGCTAAATCCAATCTGAAAAAATTGTGAATTTTTGAAAATATTTCAGATCAAACGTTTCCGAAAACCGTTAGAGTCCATTAAAAATTATAAAAAATTATAAAAATTATTTATTTGACAAAATATCATAGATTTTTTTAAATTTACATCCACAACATTGAATTCGGATCACACCTAAAGAAGTGATGCAAATTCAGTGCAACGACTGTTGAAATGGAGGATTTCCGTCCTATGACAAGCCCATGTTAAATTCATCGCTTCTGCGTCAATTTTGCACCACTTCCGGATCCAAAAAGAACATTTTCACTACTTTTTTGGCGGCGCTTTTTTTTTGCTGGGGAGTTGATGCATTCTTTTTTAACTTGTTTCTTCTCTGAGCGCTTTGCGAACTATGTTTATTCCGATCCACTTAAAAATTCCGAAATTATTAAAATTATCTATATTGCCCACTATTAGTGCAAAGTGTTCTAATAAATTATACAAATCACTTGTAATCCTCCCTACTGCTATTCAAACTGGAATATATAAATGTTGGTTTCTCGGAAAATCATCAGTTATCAGTTCCTACTGAAACAACATGAAGTCTTTTGTTATATTGATTTTGGCTTTGGCCACCGTTTCCGCCAAAGATTTATACCAACGTAATCGCGTTGTTCCCGTAATTGGGGATGGTCGTATTACAAATGGTAATGCTGCTACTGTTGGTCAATTTCCTTACCAGGCGGGCCTTTCCTTGCAAATAACTCCTACCGCCGCTGCCTGGTGTGGTGGTTCTCTGATTGGTAAGGAATGGATTTTGACTGCAGCTCACTGTACAGATGGGTAAGAATCGAAAACTACGACCTGTATAAAAAATAATCGCAATGATTTTTCTCGTAGTATCTTTGGCGTTACAATTTATTTGGGCACTATAAACCGTAATTTTGCCGAAATCACTCATATAGTATTTGGAAAGGACATCATTGTTCATCCAGATTGGGATTCTGAAACCTTGAAAAACGATATTTCCCTTATTAAAGTTCCCTCAACCTCCTATACGGATAATATCAAGCCCGTAAAATTACCTTCCATTTCTAATTCTTATTCTACGTATGCTGGTGATTATGTCATTGCTTCTGGTTGGGGTCAAACTTCTGATGGGGTCTTGGGTGTAACCAATGAATTACAATGGGCCCGCATGCAAGTCATCACCAACGCCGTATGCTCTGATGCCTTTGGCGACTTTATTTCCGCATCCAACCTTTGTGTCTCAACTCCTGGAGGAGTATCGCCATGCAGTGGTGACTCTGGCGGTCCATTGGTATTGGAATCTTCTATGGTTCAAATTGGCTTGACTTCCTTTGGTTCCTCTGATGGCTGTGAAAAGGGTTATCCTGCTGCTTTCACACGCGTCACCAATTATTTGCAATGGATCAAGGACACCACTGGTATTTCCTATTAAATGGAAATTTAATTGTTTCCTCTCTAAGGGGAATAAAACGAATTTCAATCAATAAAGTATAACGGTTTTTTAATATGTAATTATGTGCTTCAATTATAGACTTTATAATGCTAAAAAATGTTGACAAATTGAAATACAGTGAAACCTCTCAAACTTGGACACTTTGATAAACGGACATATGTATCTCTATAGTGCAAAATCGTTGTGAGACCTTTGGCTATATTTATACATTAAAATTAGCCTTCCATAACTGGACACCTCTCAAACGTGGACAAAATTTAGGCAAACATTGGTGTCTACTTCTGGAAGATTTCACTGTAGTTGGTTTTGGGGCATTGTTGAAAATATTGTGAAAAAAGTGCGGTAGGATATGTAAGATATTTTAGCGATCAGAAACAAAAAAAATAGAACAGAATGCTGGATAAACGACCGACATTAAAAGTGAGAATATTTTATCCAGGGATCCGGAGCGGTCCATTTTTTTCGCTCCGCTCAGCTCCCGCTCCGGAAAAAAAACCGCTCCGCTCCGAGAAAAAAAAACTCGCTCCGCTCCGTTCCTCTTCGAGAAAATTATAGTACAAATATTGTATTATTTGTTCAATTGAGTTTTATTATACCCTGCTCCACACTGTGGAACAGGGTATAATAAGTTAGTGCATATGTTTGCAACACCCAGAAGGAGACGAGATAGACACATGGTGTCTTTGGCAAAAATGCTCAGGGTGGGATCTTGAGTCGATATAGTGATGTCCGTCTGTCCGTGAACACATTTTTGTAATCAAAGTCTAGGTCGTAGTTTTAGTCCAATCGACTTCAAATTTGACACAAGTATGTGCTTTGGCTCAGAATAGAACCCTATTGATTTTGGAAGAAATCGGTTCAGATTTAGATATAGCTCCCATATAAAGGGTGATTTGTTAAGAGCTTGATAACTTTTTTTTAAAAAAAAAACGCATAAAATTTGCAAAATCTCATCGGTTCTTTATTTGAAACGTTAGATTGGTCCATGACATTTACTTTTTGAAGATAATTTCATTGAAATGTTGACCGCGGCTGCGTCTTAGGTGGTCCATTCGGAAAGTCCAATTTTGGGCAACTTTTTCGAGCATTTCGGCCGGAATAGCCCGAATTTCTTCGGAAATGTTGTCTTCCAAAGCTGGAATAGTTGCTGGCTTATTTCTGTAGACTTTAGACTTGACGTAGCCCCACAAAAAATAGTCTAAAGGCGTCAAATCGCATGATCTTGGTGGCCAACTTACCGGTCCATTTCTTGAGATGAATTGTTCTCCGAAGTTTTCCCTCAAAATGGCCATAGAATCGCGAGCTGTGTGGCATGTAGCGCCATCTTGTTGAAACCACATGTCAACCAAGTTCAGTTCTTCCATTTTTGGCAACAAAAAGTTTGTTAGCATCGAACGATAGCGATCGCCATTCACCGTAACGTTGCGTCCAACAGCATCTTTGAAAAAATACGGTCCAATGATTCCACCAGCGTACAAACCACACCAAACAGTGCATTTTTCGGGATGCATGGGCAGTTCTTGAACGGCTTCTGGTTGCTCTTCACTCCAAATGCGGCAATTTTGCTTATTTACGTAGCCATTCAACCAGAAATGAGCCTCATCGCTGAACAAAATTTGTCGATAAAAAAGCGGATTTTCTGCCAACTTTTCTAGGGCCCATTCACTGAAAATTCGACGTTTTGGCTCGTTAGTAAGTCTATTCATGATGAAATGTCAAAGCATACTGAGCATCTTTCTCTTTGACACCATGTCTGAAATCCCACGTGATCTGTCAAATACTAATGCATGAAAATCCTAACCTCAAAAGAATCACCCTTTATATATTTCGCCCGATATGGACTTATATGGCCCCAGAAGCCAGAGTTTTACCCTAATTTGCTTAAAATTTTGCAGAAGAAGAACAATTAGTCAAGTGTGCCAAATTTTATTGAAATCGGTTCAGATTTAGATATAGCTCCCATATATATCTTTCGCCCGATATGGACTAATACGGTCCCAGAAGCTAGAGTTTTATCCCAATTAGGTTGAAATTTTGCACTAGGGATACAATTAGTAGTGTAGTCAAGTATGCCAAATTTTATTGAAATCGGTTCAGATTTAGATATAGCTCCCACATATAGCTTTCGGCCGATTAACACTCATATGACCACAGAGGCCAATTTTTAACTCCGATTTAGTTGAAATTTTCCACAGGGAGTAGAATTAGCATTGTAGCTATGCCTGTCAAATTTGGTTGAAATCGGTTCAGATTTAGATATTTCTCCCATATATAGCTTTCGCCCGATTTACACTCATATGACCACAGAGGCTAATTTTTAACTCCGATTTAGTTGAAATTTTGCACATGGAGTAGAATTAGCATTGTAGCTCTGCGTGCCAAATTTGGTTTAAATCGGTTCAGATTTAGATACAGCTCTCATATATATGTTTTTCTGATTTCGACAAAGATGGTCAAAATACCAACATTTTCCTTGTAAAATCGCCACTGCTTAGTCGAAAAGTTGTAAAAATGACTCTAATTTTCCTAAACTTCTAATACATATATATCGAGCGATAAATCATTAATAAACGTTTGCGAAGTTTCCTTAAAATTGCTTCAGATTTAAATGTTTCGCATATTTTTTTACTAACATTGTGTTCCACCCTAGTGCATTAGCCGACTTAAATTTTGAGTCTATAGATTTTGTAGAAGTCTATCAAATTCTGTCCAGATCGAGTGATATTTAAATGTATATATTTGGGACAAACCTTTATATATAGCCCCCAACACATTTGACAGATGTGATATGGTATCGAAAATTTAGATCTACAAAGTGGTGCAGGGTATAATATAGGCGGCCCCGCCCGACTTTAGACTTTCCTTACTTGTTTTATTTAGAAAAATCGGGTGGTACATATATGGGAGCTATAGCTAAATCTGAACCGATTTCGATGATTTTTTGCACATATAGTTAGTGCTATAGAAGATTACATTTAGCCAACTTTGAGTAAGATCGGTTGATAAATAAGGGTTTTATGACATAATTTGGCAAAATCGGGCGATACATATATATGGGACCTATATCTAAATCTGAACCGATTTCGATGACATTTTCAGACTTAAAGGGTGATACAAAAGATTATTTTGTGCTAAATTTGACGACGAATCGGTTAGTAAAAAAGTGCAACGTGACCCCATTTGTCGAAATCGAGCAATACATATATATGGGAGCTATATCTAAATTTGATCCGATTTATTCCAAATTCAATAGCGTTCGTCCTTGTGCCCAAAAAAACTCCCTGTACCAAACTTCATCAAAATCGGTTAATAATTGCGACCGGAATCCTGTGAACAACAAATACATGGACAGACGGACGGACGGACACCAAGCGCTAGATCGACACAGGAGGTGATTCTGAGTCGATCGGTATATACTTTATTGGGACTAAAATCAATATTTCTGGTAGGCACATTTTTTGGCAGATCAAACTTATTATACCCTAACCACTATGTGGTTTAGGGTATAATGACTTTAAAACAATGTGTTGAAACATTTTATCAATTTTGAAGATTTTTTCAGAAATATTAAATCCATTTTGACTTCATTAAAACGAAATTTTCATTCATGTTAGGATACACATTTTTAAGTCGAATCACTTAGCTATAAGGACAAACAGACTTCATTGAAAAGTTTTGAGACTTTTAGACAAGGAAAAAACTTTATTTCAGAGAAATACGTCTTCTATTCTAAGCAAAATTCGTATTTTAAGCATGTGAAATATTTGGCCTCCCGACAATATTCTTTGCGGTGCACCATCAACTATTTAATATGTGATAGAAACCAAATTTATGAAAATGGGCCAAATGGACCAAATTCTGTTTAGTCCGACCATCGGACCAAATTTAAAAATTAGAAATTTTTTGGACCAATTTTGGTCCGATCGGACCAAAGCGGCAACGCTGATTGGAATTGAAAGTCTATACACAGAGTAGAAGTAACTACTCTCCGAAAGTTTTTTTTTTGTTTTGCAACAGACGTAGAGAAGAGGTTTTGTTATATTTGTAATGTTTGTGTGTATGTTTATGTTTGCAACAACCTCCATCGAAATCAGTCCGTGGTATACCTACGAATATTCTTACTCAGATCTAGTGTTACCTAATTTCGCTTTTTTCCCTTTTATTGCAAAAATACATTTTCGAACAGCGTTTTTAAGAAATGTTCGTCCTCAAAAAAGTAGATAACATGCAATAATACAAATCAAGTCAATGTGAGAAAAAAATTAAAATAAATGTATATGCGCACATTTTTCAACCAAAATTGAAACTATCCATAATTTTAATTAAATTTTCGAGAACCAATATCAGAAATAATAGAATGCTAGGATATAGTACAATAGTAAAGCAAATATGAATGTCCTTACACTGAAAAAAAGAATTTTTCTTAATTATTAAAGTCACGTTGACCTTACCTCAAAAATTTTATCTTTCATGTTATGATACACACTTTTAAGTAAAATCACTTAATTATAAGGACATTACAACTTCATTCAAAAGTTTAGAGAAATGCGTCTTCCATGTTAAGCAAAATTTGCATTCTTATTCTAAGGACATGAAATCTTTGACTTCACGACAATATTTTTTTCAGTGTAGAAAACTAAAAAATTAAATATAAATAAGATCGTTTAATTGCATTTATTTGACGTTCATTACAAACATCTTTGTAGTAATACGGGATGAAATTGATCGAAAGTACTGTTGTTACTTTTACAACACATACTAGAGATATATTTTGACATTTGCCGTTTTTGAAAACAATTACTAAAAAACACGTTGTGTTTTCCCCAATGTACGTACGTACAAAAATACATATCGTACATTTTAAACGTTTACTCACACTACGCTAAGTACTAGCTATATTTGAAATTACCTACACAGTGTAATTTCAAAGTTACACATTTCATTCAAGTAATATTTTATTCGGAGCGGAGCGGTTTTTCATTTGGAAACCGCTCCGCTCCCGCTCCGCTCCGGATTTTAGAAATGCCGCTCCCGCTCCGCTCCCGCTCCGGCAAAAAAAGGGCTTGCTCCGCTCCGCTCCGGATCCCTGATTTTATCCATCCAACAAAAAGTGTCGAAAAACACCAATAAAAATATTGTTTTTGGATGACAATTGGATGAGTGGGTAAATTTAAATACGATTTTATTGATATTGAAGATTTTCTTTCAGATTTATTAAAGTCAAGTTGACCTCAGTTCGAAGGACTTTTCTATTTTATTATGATACACATATTAAATTCGAATCGCCCAATTTTAAGGACAAAACGTCTTCAATAAAAAAATATATGAATTTTTTGTCAAATAAAAAATCTTTGTATCAGATTAGCAAAAAGGACATTTGTATTCGAAGGACATGAAATCTTCATACTTTGGAGAATATTCTTTTTATGTTTCATATGGAAGTTTGGAAAGTTAATCGACTCTTTGTCAAGGAAAAAACTTTATATCAGAGAAATATATATTTGTATATTAAGGACAAGGAATTTTTATTATCACGATAGAATTTTGTTTCATTTTCATCAAAACTGTAATATTTTTCTTTGGGAGAAAAGATTTTTTTTTTGTGCACTGAAAAAACAGTCAACCCAACAGGAAGAAAAAATTTTGGTTAATTTTGGAAAAATTAGATTATTTTTAGAATTTTTTAACTAACTGACGCCGACATCACGCCAATATCACAAAAATAAGTAAATATTTTTCGACAAATTCAAGAAAATTTATTAGACATAATTATTTTTTTCACTGGTTAAAGAAAATTTTGCAGTTTGAAAGAAAAAATTGGAGGTCAAAATTGCAAGAATGTCTTTAGTTCAAGATGTGCGCATTTGTAGTAAAATTTACAAATCTAAAGAAATAATATAAAATAGTTCATTTTGTCACAAGTACGAATCTAGTAAATCTTTATGGTTCATTTATGTATAATTTTTTCCCATTTTTTAGTTCGTTTAATTAACATACGGATAAAATTATTAAGAGTAAAGAAAACTTTCTCCTAACATAATAATTTCATGAACTAAAATAAATGTAAATTGGCTTTAGTGAAATAGAGGGTTCACTTTGTTTTGAGTGTGTGTGATACAATAAAAAATGTTTCCTTGGATCCAACGATTTTTACCTTCCCTTAAGGATAAAGATTTGGTATTGATTCCGATTTAAAGATGCGGCTTCTTTAAAATTTTCTTTTGGGTATCCATCTAGCTTTAGATCTGGTCTCTATAACAATAAAAGTAGAATTTAGAATTCATTTATCGAAAATTATTCCAATACAAATAGCTGCCAGTTTAAAAATCCAAATTATAACAGATACTTCAAAATAAAAACTATTTTCTTAATTTCAAAAAAACATAAATGTAAAGATGGAAAATCCTCAAAATCTCATAAATTTAAAGAAAACGTGATTTAAAGCAAAATGTACGAATTTTTCTTTTAAATAATTAAAATTTCCTCTATTTTAAAGAAATTTGGATTGTAGAATCTTTCATATTAGGTCAATATTTGTTCAGTGTATTATTAAGGGATTTTATTACATTAAATAAATGAGAAATGCTGTACACTCAAAAAAAAGTTTACTTGGATCCAAAGATTTTTACCTTAAGGATTTTGGTATTGATTTGGAGACAAAGATGCGGCTTCTTGAAAATAAAGAAATTTTTTAACGACCTATCTGGCTTTAAATATAGGACCAATAAAATTAAAATTAGGATACAGATCTTATTTATAAATTTTTCATTTTCTTTTTGCGGTTAACTCATGTACAAACAAATGCCATTTTAAAAATCCAAATTATAACGGATACTTCAAAGTAAAAAATGTTTTCTTAATTCAAAAAAAAACTTTAAACTAAAGACGCTAAATCCTCAAACTAAGTCTTAGCCTATATTTGAAGCGTTATTATCTTAAATCTAAAGTTTCAATATTTCAGTTAATTTAAGGATAATTTCTTTAAATCAAAAATGTGTTTCTTTACTTTAAGGAAAATTAGCCTTATTTCAAAGACATGCGACTTTAACGGAGGGACGCAAATTTAAAAAATTTGTGTCCTAAATTTAATGAAAAAAAATTTTGAAGCAAAGATTATAAACTTTATTTTAATTAAAATTTCATTATTTTAAAGAAATTTGTCCTTAATATTTTGTAAATTGCGCATCCTAAAATTTAGGTTGCATAATCTTTAATATCACGTCAATATTTTTTTCAGTGTAGTCAGAGTCGGTAGATAATACATAAAATTCGTCCGGGCCAAATTTTCGGTCGTATAACATGCTCACTAGATAGGGTCACGGCCTAAAGGAAAAAAAGTTGATGCGGTCACCCTCCAGTTTTGTAGCATATTCGAAGACAATTTCAGAACACCAAAACTTATTTTACCGTGCACCCTACGACCCCCCGAAATACAATTTATTGTGCCGTGTCGTCATTTGAAGTCCGATCGAAAAGAAGCGCATATCGTTGTTCGTGCTTGATCAGGGGCTATATTTCGTGCATTGGTCATTTTTGACTCCGACGTCAAATTTGAGTTTTGGTGTTCTGAAATTGTCTTCGAAAATGCTACAACAGTTTTTCGTGACCCTATCTAATGCTCACCCTTACGAAACATCGTAAAAAAAAGCAATGAAAATGATCTTTTTGGTTCCGAAAATGGTGCAAATTTGTCTCTGAAGCAATGACTGACAGAGAATGACTCCACTGCATTGATTTTGCAGTAGTTCTTCATATCTGATGCTATTTCAGTATTTCGGATTTCATTTGAAAAATAACGGAAAAAAACTAGAGAAAATAAGATTTTTTCTTACGTTTTTTTCCCTTTAATTACCATAAAGACGTTTTGAATAATAATAGAAAATATTTTATCGCAAATTCTACATCTGCCCAGATATTTATTATTTGTCTTCACTGTGTTTGATATCTGGTAAAATTTCAATTTCATGCAAAAATTGCAAGAAATAAGGTGGATTTTTATATGACCTCAAAAGAACTTCTTGTGAAGAAGAGGAGTTTTTAGATGTACCTACATTAAAAGTAATGACTTGAAGAACTTCCATATTTTTTTGGTGGGATTATAAAAACAAATAGCTTCACGAATGCAAATTCTCTGCCTGGCGACAAGTGATAGATAGATCTTGTATTAATTTGTCCTGCTTGGCACATTTTCATCACAGTTATTATACACTGGTCCAAAATATAAATAACAAATTCAAATTTTTACACAACATATAGACTTTGTCAGTTGTTTTCTTTCGGGACAAATACAACTAATTTCTAATTTATTTGGTAGTTCTTGCATTGTCCATTGAAAAGTTATTTGGTTTTCATGATATTTTTCGCATTAGTAAAGAACAATATCTTGATGGTACTTCAACTCAAGTGTGCTACCAATAATAAAGCAATAACCATAAACCAGAAAATAAAATAAATTTCAGACTGTAAAATTTTGTTTATCATATTGCGAAAAAAAATCATGGTTAAACACTCGAATCGATGACGTTAATGGATTCGTATGGATTTGGGAAAATTGTCGTAGTGTTTTTATTCCAGGCAACTTAACTATGATAAGATTATGAAACTATCTTCCAACAAAATCGCTATTGTTCAGAATAAAAGAACAAAAAGAACATTTTCACTAAAAAAGTAATGAAAATGTTCTTTTTGGGGCGATGAATTTAACATGGGCTTGTCATAGGACGGAAGTCCTCCATTTCAACAGCCGGTGCACTGAAATTACATCACTTCTTTAGGTGTGATCCGAATTCAATGTTTTGGATGTAAATTAAAAAATTCTGTGATATTTTGTCAAATAAATAGTTTTTATATTTTTTATAATTTTTAATGGATTCTAACGCTTGTCTGAAACGTTTGAACTCAAATGTTTTCTAAAATTCACAATTTTTTCAGATTGGATTTAGCATTTTTATACCCTGCGCCACACTGTGGAACAGGGTATTATAAGCCAGTGCATATGTTTGCAACACCCAGAAGGAGACGAGATAGACACATGGTGTCTTTGGCAAAAATGCTCAGGGTGGGCTCCTGAGTCGATATAGCCATGTCCCTCTGTCCGTGAATACATTTTTGTAATCAAAGTCTAGGTCGTAGTTTTAGTCCAATCGACTTCAAATTTGGCACAAGTATGTGCCAAATTTGAAGTAGAACCCTATTTTGGAAGAAATCGGTTCAGATTTAGATATAGCTCCCATATATATATTTCGCCCGATATGGACTTATATGGCCCCAGAAGCCAGAGTTTAACCCTAATTTGCTTAAAATTTTGCACAAGAAGAACAATTAGTACTATAGTCAAGTGTGCCAAATTTTATTGAAATCGGTTCAGATTTAGATATAGCTCCCATATAAATCTTTCGCCCGATATGGACTAATACGGTACCAGAAGCCAGAATTTTACCCCAATTTGGTTGAAATTTTGCACTAGGAGTACAATAAGTAGTGTAGTCAAGTGTGCCAAATTTTATTGAAATCGGTTCAGATTTAGATATAGCTTCCATATATATCGTTCGCCCGATTTACACTCATATGACCACAGTGGCCAATCTTTTACTCCGATTTAATTGAAATTTTGCACAGGAGTCGAATTAGCATTGTAGCTATGCGTGCCAAATTTGGTTGAAATCGGTTCAGATTTAGATATAGCTCCCATATATAGCTTTCGCCCGATTTACTCTCATATGACAATAGAGGCCAATTTTTAACTCCGATTTATTTGAAATTTTGCACAGGGAGTAGAATTAGCATTGTAGCTATGTGTGCCAAATTTTGAAATCGGTTCAGATTTAGATATAGCTCCCATATATATGTTTTTCTGATTTCGACAAAAATGGTCAAAATACCAACATTTTCCTTGTAAAATCGCCACTGCTTAGTCGAAAAGTTGTAAAAATCGCTCTAATTTTCCTAAACTTCTAATACATATATATCGAGCGATAAATCATAAATAAACTTTTGCGAAGTTTCCTTAAAATTGCTTCGGATTTAAATGTTTCGCATATTTTTTTACTTACACTGTGTTCCACCCTAGGTTAGGTTAGGTTAGGTTATGTGGCAGCCCGATGTATCAGGCTCACTTAGACTATTCAGTCCATTGTGATACCACAGTGGTGAACTTCTCTCTTATCACTGAGTGCTGCCCGATTCCATGTTAAGCTCAATGACAAGGGACCTCCTTTTTATAGCCGAGTCCGAACGGCGTTCCACATTGCAGTGAAACCACTTAGAGAAGCTTTGAAACCCTCAGAAATGTCACCAGCATTACTGAGGTGGGATAATCCACCGCTGAAAAACTTTTTGGTGTTCGGTCGTAGCAGGAATCGAACCCACGACCTTGTGTATGCAAGGCGGGCATGCTAACCATTGCACCACGGTGGCTCCACACGGGTGTTCCACCCTAGTGCATTAAGCGACTTAAATTTCGAGTCTATAGATATTGTAGAAGTCTATCAAATTCTGTCCAGATCGAGTAATATTTAAATGTATGTATTTGGGACAAACCTTTATATATAGCCCCCAACACATTTGACGGATGTGATATGGTATCGAAAATTTACAAAGTGGTGCAGGGTATAATATAGTCGGCTCCGCCCGACTTTAGACTTTCCTTACTTGTTTCGACAAAATTTGTACCATTTTATGAATTCTTAAACTGTTTTTAACTAATTTGAAACAAAAAAAAAGTTAAAATTACCCATTAAAAATATGAAACCACATGTTATAAAAAAATTGAATGAAAAGAACTTCCTGTGTAGATAAAATAAAGAACATCATTGGGAGTACATCTTCTGGAAGTACTTTTAAAGTTGTGCCTTTGGAAGAACTCCCAAATTTGTTTGCTTGGTGGGATCCCAGTAAGAAAAGAATCACCAAAAAAGTAGTGAAAATGTTATTTTTAAATCCTGAAGTGGTTCGTAATTGGCGCAAAAGCGATGGGCTTGTCAGAGTATGGATGTCCTTCTTTTCAAAAGCCGTTGCACTGAATTTGCATCACTTCTTAAGTATGATTCGAATCCAGTGTTTTGGATGTGAATTAAAAAATTTTGCGGCTTTTGCCAAATAAATAATTTTTATATTTTTTTGTGATTTTTAATGCATTCTAACCCTTGTCTGAAACGTTTAACGTCAAATATTTTTAAAAAGTTCGCAATTTTTCTAGAACTGATGAGCATTTTTTTTCTTTTTGACAAAATTTAAATAATTTGAACCATTTTAATAATACTTACTCTGAGGTTAACCTATTTGAAACAAAAAAAAAGTTAAAATAACCCATTCTAAGTATGGAAAAGAGAGTTGTAAAAAGACGGAAATTCGAACCACAAACCATGCAGTTTGTAGGCAAGCACACTATCCTCTGGGCCAAGTAGCTCTTATTTCCATGTACACACAATTAAAGAACAAACAACACATACAGTCAAGTAGACCAGATCGTTGGGTACACACAAGCACATTTTAATCAACTGTGGTAATTAATTATTATTTTTATATTTTTTAGTAATAAAACAATTAAAATTGTTATATTGAGTTTCAAGGCTAGCTTCCTAATTTTTATGAGAATTTTACGTTCCTTGCAATAAATAACTACTTAGTTTTGTAGACCATTATCCCTCGCCAATTACTTAGTCATTCGTATGGCTCTCTTTGTGATGTCTCCATTTTTTTCAGAAAATGTTCTCCTGACTACTGGTGCCATATCAATTGCAGTTCCACCATTTTTATTCGTTTTTATTCTAAGGATATCAAAATCTGGATGAGGAATGCAAAGTTGGCAAAGCATTTATTATTGAACTCCAATACACGCTATTATATGCTATTTCAATAAAACTATAATTTTCTATTTTTCGAAATTAATTGATCCAATTAATTTTTAATTGAAATTTCTTCAATCACAGAAATGTTAGTATCAATAATTGATCCAATTAAAAATTTAGTTGATACTATTAATTTTAGCGATTTTGATTTTAAAAAAATTCTTGACCCAAATTAATTATACCCTAAGGGTATAATAACTTTTATCTGCCAAAAAATGTGCCTACCAGAAATATTGATTTTAGGCCCCATAAAATATATACCGATCGACTCAGAATCACCTCCTGAGTCGATCTAACGCTTGGTGTCCGTCCGTCCATGTATTTGTTGTTCGCAGGCCGCGACCTCGGTGGCACACCTTCATCCGATGGTCCAAATTTTCGATGACGCTGAGGCATAATGGAGGTTCTATGCCGTTAATGTGCCATTATCTCATCCTTTAGCTCTTGAATTGTTGCTGGCTTATCGACGTACACCTTTTCTTTCAAATAACCCCAAAGAAAAAAGTCCAACGGTGTCAAATCACATGATCTTGGCGGCCAATTGACATCGCCATTACGTGAGATAACAGGCCATTGAATTTGTTGCGCAAAAGAGCCATTGTTTCGTTAGCTGTGTGGCAAGTGGCACCGTCCTGCTGAAACCACATATCGTCCACATCCATATCTTCCAATTCGGGCCATAAAAAGTTCGTTATCATCTCACGATAGCGAACACCATTCACAGTAACTGCCTGACCGGCCACATTTTGGAAAAAATACGGCCCGATGATGCCGCCAGCCCATAAACCGCACCAAACAGTCACTCTTTGTGGGTGCATGGTTTTGGTTTTTCGACAATCACTCTTGGATTCTCATTCGCCCAAATGCGGTAATTCTGTTTATTGACGAATCCACTGAGGTGAAAATGTGCCTCATCACTGAAGATGATTTTCTTCGAAAATTGATCATCCACTGTTGCCATTTCTTGGAACCATTCCGCCCATTCACGCCATCCATGGTTCAAATTGAGTAAGTCTGAAATAGAGAAATGTCAAATAAAATTCGGAAAAAAACTTGGCGTTCACATTCAACATCGGCCCTTGAAATTTAACCACCCTTTATATGTATATGGATATCACAATGGACTGAATAGTCTAAGTGAGCCTGATACATCGGGCTGCCACCTAACCTAACCATATATATGTATCGCCCGATTTCGATAAATGGTGTCAGATTGCGTTCATTTATTAACCGATCGGCGTCAAATTTGCCACAAAGTAATCCAAATTACGACCCTTTAACTGTGCCAAATTTCATCGAAATTGGTTCTAAACTCTACTCGTAATACTCAAATTCTAATAGAGACTTTCTCACACCTTGTTTTTGAAAGATCGTTCATAATTCGTTTATCCAGATTATGGAATGCAATTCCATCCGATTATAAGAACTTTTCCGTAAGTCTAAGCGCTTTTAAAAGTAAACTAATTCAGTATTTTAATTATAACAATTAACTTTGTTTTTGTATCATCACTGATAATTACCTCCATATGCGGTGTTGCGTTTTTTTTTTGGTGTTTAGGTAAAGAAATGTGCGTGTAGTTTTTCAGCTATTGAGAATATTGTATTCACATTAGTTTTAAGTATTATTATGATTTTTTTCCTTTGCATTTGTAATTTCTTTAGCTTGTTGTACTTTTTTTTTCAAATCTATCAATGTATGGTCCAAGAGGGCTTAATTGATTAAATAAATGTTTGAATTGAATTGAATTTCGATATAGCTCTCATATATATGTATCGCCCAATTTTCTCAAATTTGGTCATAAGTCCCTTATTTATCATCCGATCTGACTCAAAGTTGGCCAAATCTAATAGCATCTATAGCACTTACTATATGTGCAAAAACCATTGAAATCGGTTCCGATTTAGCTATAGCTCCCATATGTATGTATTGTCCGATTTTCCCACATTTGGCCATAAATCCCTTATTTATCAACCGATCTGACTCAAATTTGGCTTACTCTAATCTTCTATAGTACTGAATATATGTAAAAAAAATATCTTCCAAATCGGTTCAGATTTAGTTATAGCTCCCATATATATGTACCGTCCGATTTTCACAAATTTGCCCCTTATAACCATATTTTTGACCATAGTGGTCTCATTTATTAACCAATCTTACTCAAATTTAGCACCTGTAATATCAACAAAACCTGCAAAATGTAATTCAAGTCGGTTCAGATTTAGATATAGCTCCCATATATATTTATCGCCCGTTTTTGAAAAATTTACCCTTTATAACTTTATTTCTGACCATAATAAATAGCCTTATATAGTAACCTTCTGTGGGAACAACCAAATCTGGAAAATATCATCCAAATCGGTTCAGATTTAGATGTTGCTCTCCCATATATATGCATCGATCGATTTTCCCAAATTTGGCCTTAAGACTCTTATTATTTAGTAACCAATGTTGCTCAAATTTCAAATATATATTTATATACGATCGGCTAGATCGTATTTAGACTTACATGTAGCTCTTACATAAATCAATTGTCCTATTTTCAGAAATTTCGATTGAGCGATTTCCTCTTTTTTAATAATGGACTCAATGCCACTATACTAATTCTGTAGGTTCAGAATCAACTATTGCTCCCAATATAAGACATTTCTGTTCAGATTGTGATAAAACTCCCATAACCATGTACTCCTCAATGTTCTTAAATATGGAAATGCGGTTTTCTCCAAACCTATACCATTGATACCGCACAAACAATGTTTACTAATTCAGTAGGGGTGGTTTGGGGCATGATATACTCGGCCCCGCCGGACTTTCTACTTTACTCACTTGTTTTTTTAGAATTTAATTAAAATTTGAATTGGAAAATTTTTGGTGATATTTCATAGAGTACAGTGAGACTTCGATAATGATGACTAGTACACGCTATACAATCTCACTATACCTGCCTTACAAATATAAGCAACTAGATCAAGACCGCTAATGGTTGAAATTTCTACTGATACTTACGAATGTTCACGAACGAAACACACGTTATCATCCCTGCAAAACCATTTGCAAATTCTTTCCAACTCTATACTTTTAAGTTACACCCAAAAATGCTCTTATAGAAATTGAATAGAGTTCTTTTGAGGGGATACATAGAGATCCTTTGTTTTATGCAGTTTTCGCAATAAATTAAAATTTTCTGAATTTTACCGGCTATACAAGGTGTCATGTGTTCCATCCCAGTTCTGACCGAACAGCGAAAAGTTTTTCAGCGGTAATTTATGCTCGACTATAAAAATCTAATGAAGCTAAACATGGAATGGGAGAGAGAAGTTTACCACTGTGACATCACAATGGACCGAAGGCTCAAAGTGATCCTGAGGTAACGGACTCCCACTACCCCTAACCTAACCTTCAAACGACAACGCTATTCAGGAAACCAAGAAAGATATTCAACCTCACATTTTGCCCTATTTTGAATTATTCCCACATTGGGTCATTACTCTAAATATGTACTTTGTTTCTCTCAATCAAAGTGATTCTGACATTTAAATTTACTGAGAGTAAATCAGTGTCATCATGAAACCGACATTGATATTATTTTACCATACAATAAATGTGATGATTTACAATGAACCCACTCAAAAACAAAAAATAAATTGTAACAAAAAACAATCGTAATAAAATAGTACCAGAACAGCATTTTGCTGAATGTGGCTACATAAGGTACTTCAAACTGTCACTTAAAGTAGTGTGTTTAACAAGTTTTGGCGTCTCAAGATGGTGATGGTGGAAATCTGGTTGTTGCCGAAACCAAAAATGGAATTAATTATTTTATGACTCTTTTTATATTTTTAATAGGTATCTTTTATTTCAATATACATCAAGGTCGTCGTAGAGGTAGGGTGAATTGTTTAAAGTCAAAATAGAGTAGGAAGAAGAAAAATAATTAAAATGTCAATATATAATAATTAATTGAAACAATTAATGTTTTTGTTAAATTCATTTTCAACCTTACGGAGTGAACTATTTGTTGTTTTGAACAACCAAATTCATTTAATTTTTAATTTCTTTCAAATAATAATTTTGAAATAAATAATAAATGAATCCATCTATTTAACTCATTCTCAAAATTCACATGTGTGATTTTTGTTTTTATTTAAAAAAATCGGTTAAATCAATTGAACATTTTTTTCAAATGCAATTAAGATTTCAATTGAACAAAATATAGATGATATTTCACATCCTTCTATCAGAAAGGAAACAATTGATTAAATATTTTTATACCCTCCACCATAGGATGGGGGGTATATTATATTTGTCATTCCGTTTGTAACACTTCGAAATATTGCTCTAAGACCCCATAAAGTATATATATTCTGGGTCGTGATGAAATTCTGAGTCGATCAGAGCATATCCGTCCGTCCGTCCGTCCGTCCGTCCGTCTGTTGAAATCACGCTAACTTCCGAACGAAACAAGCTATCGACTTTAAACTTTGCACAAGTAGTTGTTATTGATGTAGGTCGGATGGTATTGCAAATGGGCCATATCGGTCCACTTTTACGTATAGCCCCCATATAAACGGACCCCCAAATTTGGCTTGCGAATCCTCTAAGAGAAGCAAATTTCATCCGATCCGGCTGAAATTTGGTACATGGTGTAGCATATGGTCTCTAACAACCATGCAAAAATTGGTCCACATCGGTCCATAATTATATATAGCCCCCATATAAACCGATCCCCCGATTTGGCTTGCGGAGCCTCCAAGAGAAGCAAATTTCATCCGATCCGGCTGAAATTTGGTACATGGTGTTAATATATGGTCTCTAATGATCATGCAAAAATTGGTCCACATCGGTCCATAATTATATATAGCCCCCATATAAACCGATCACCAGATTTGACCTCCGGAGCCTCTTGGAAGACTAAAATTCATCTGATTCAGTTGAAATTTGGTACGTGGTGTTAATATATGGCCTCAAACATCCATGCATAAATTGGTCGAAATCGGTCCATAATTATATATAGGCCCTATATAAACCGATCCCCTGATTTGACCTCCGGAGCCTCTTGGAAGAGCAAAATTCATCCGATTCGGTTGAAATTCGGTACCTGAAGTTAGTATATGGTATCCAACAACAATGCAGGAATTGGTTCATATCAGTCCATAATTATATATAGCCCCCATATAAACCGATTCCCAGATTTGATCTCCGGTGCCTTTTGAAGAAGCAAAATTCATCCGATCTGGTTGAAATTTGGTACGTGGTGGTAGTATATGATATTTAACAACTATGCCAAAAGTGGTCCATATCAGTCCATAATCATACATAGCCCCCATATAAACCGATCCCGAGATTTGGTTTTGGAGCCTCTTGGAGGAGCAAATTTTATACGAGTCAGTTGAAATTTGGTACATTGTTCTAGTATATGACCGTTAACAACCATGCCTAACTAGGTCCATATCGGTCTATAGTTATATATAGCCATCAGATAAATCGATCCCCAATCACACAAAAATTGGTCCATATCAAGTTCATAATTGTATATAGCCCCCATATAAGCGACCCCCATATTTCAATTCTGGCTCTTTACGTATTGTCTAATACATACCACGTATGGACTAACTCACAATTTAGAAAACGATGTAAGAAGTTTTAAGATACCACAACCCAAGTAATTCGATTGTCGAGCCCCCATATAAGCGACCCCCATATTTCAATTCTGGCTCTCTACGTATTGTCTAATACATACCACGTATGGACTAACTCACAATTTAGAAAACGATGTAAGAAGTTTTAAGATACCACAACCCAAGTAATTCGATTGTCGATTACAGTCTTTCGTAGAAGTTTCTACGCAATCCATGGTGGAGGGTACATAAGATTCGGCCTGGCCGAACTTACGACCGTATATATTAGTATAGTATTAAACGTTGTTGCATTCACAAACATTAAATCTACAATATAATCAATAAAATATTTAAGAGAAAGCTTTTTTATCAATTAATCAAATAATTTTCTAAAATAGTTTTGTGGTATTTTTTATGTTTGATCTACTTCCAATTTCAAAGCAAATATTTTGCCTACATCTTTTTATTTTTTGGGTGAGTTATTTTTACCTACACTGAAAAAACGGTGAACCCTTTTCCATTGCAAAATGAACTAAACTGTAGTAATATTGACCATGATTTAGCCCTTAAGATTTTTTTCAACTTGTCTAGTTTACAATTCTCTTAAATTGTAGTTCATCTATAACATTGTATTTTAGTTCATTTTTACAACACCATAAGATTTATATACCCCTACCAAGTTAAGAAGTCAGTATTATTTTGGTTTACTTGCTTATTTTTAGGGAAACCTGATAATAAAAATTGGTTATCAGTCTCTTTAAAATGTCGACGACTAAACTATTTTTAAATCAATCATTCCACAGTACAGAGAAATTAAATAATTAAAGGAACAACAAACCGTTTTACTATTATGAAAATTTTCATACATTAAAATTAAACTTTCTTTAAGCAAAAGTACTTTATTATAAAAACTTATGATGAAAGTTCTTAATACAATGTTTTTTGTGAATAAAAATTATGACCACTTGGAACAGAGAGTAGTTCATTTGAACCTGCTGTTTGGACATTTTGACTTATCCTTTTTTTATTCATCGTAGGTAGTTTTTTCACATATCTTGCTGGAAAAAATGGTAACAATAATGAAAATTGTTAAAAATTAACACCATGTAATGAAATATAATTTTTAATTCTTAATTTTAGCTTGTAACTTACCATATTTGGGCATTTTATCAAACGGTGTAAGGAATTCAACTTTTCTTTGGAAAACGTATCTCATAAAATTTGTACCTGAAACAATTAGAGAAATAATGAAGTATTCTAAATGAACTCATAAAACTGTGTTGTTATCGATGTGAAGGATATAATAAAATAAATATTCTAGTTGAAAGAAAGCCAAAGTTTTAATATAAAACTTACCAATTGTCTATTAAATTGTACGCTGAGGGGAAATATAAAAAGTTGTCCAAATTTATTTGGGTTACTCTGAAATTAAATATTAAATAAAATTATAAAATAGGTTTTCAAAAAATCTAATGAAAAAAATAATAATATGCATAAAAAAACCAAATATTCTTGATAACCCTAGACAGTCATCATTCGTCAAAATGACGACACGTAATTTCATTTTCGATTTAAAATGCATTTTAGTCTATTGGGAAATGGTAAATTTAAGTTATACTAATTCGACCGTTTTATGAATTTTTGTTTTATACTACTTAAAACCAAATTGAATAAGAAAATAAACTCAAGTTTGGTTCACTTTTTCGCTCACGATGAAAATTATAGCGTCTTGAAATCAGCCGTAGTCAAAATGTCGAAGGATGACGTTAATGTACAAAAAATAAGGATGACTGTCGAGGGTTAAAAGAAAGTTAAAGAATCCTTACCAATTCACTATTAAATTACAGACAAAGGAGTACTGTCCAAATTATTAAGGGGTTATTCTGAAATTAAATCTTTGTTTTTACATTAAAAATATTACATTGGTTTCCAAAAAATTTGATTGATTTGAAATACTAAAATAAGGCATTAAAACCTGTAATTTTGATGATAAAAAGGTCACAAAAACGTAAATATTCTAGTTGAAATACAGCCAATTTTTAAAAGAAAACTTACCAATTCTCTATTTTTTATTTGTTCGAATCCATCTGGAATTGCTCTGAAATTAAATATTGTTTTTACAACAAAGAAAAACATTAAACTGGTTTCCAAAAAAAAATTAATTAACAAATAATAATATACATAAAAAATATTCTTTTTAAAAGAAAGTCATATTAAAAAGATACTTACCAATTTATGAATAAACTATACGCTGAGATATAACAAAAATTTTTCACATTCATCTGGAATTGAATATTAATTTTTTATATAGAATAATGAAAATTTCAATACACTTTCAATTTCAACATATTTTCCTAAATATTCTTAATAACTTTTTTCTAAACTACCGATAAAATATTAATAACTTTCATTTAAAAGGTTTAATAAACAAACACCAATATATGTCTCAAAAATCCAAAATATTCCATGTCTTTATATTCCCTTGTTGCATACCAGCTAAAAAGATGCAACAGCCCACGCCAACGCCAACTATACAACTGAAGCATGCCAAACAAAACCAAGCAAAGCCAAAACATTCCTACAACAACAAAAACACATGTGCCTTTATTGAAAACAACACCTCATCCAGCCAAATAAACCATCCGCTTATAACAAACACACACACACAAACCACTAAATGGACAAAAATAAAAACAACCCCACACTCATGTATACACAACAAAACTCAAGTAACATCATCTTTACATTAATCACATTCCACTATGCCGATAAAGATCTCTGTACAATGCATTAGTTCATAGCATCTTCTGACAATTTACTCTAAGAATAATATTCGTAAAGGCACATCAGTTTATGAACGATGAAACGTTTAACTTAAAATTTGCAAAAACTTCATGAAATGTTATCTACCATTTTTGACGAAAATGTCTATAAATTTAATTACATATGAACTAAAAATATTTCATTGGGTAATTTTCTACCAACAATTATTAACAATAGGAATTGTCAGTAAGAAATTGCTATCCACTTTCAAGTTCATTTTTCGTAAAAAAATATTTTCTCATACAAAAAAATCTTATAGTAAATTGCACTTATTATTTACAAAATACTTTACATTTCACAAGTAGTTTTATAGCATGACAAACGAATTTTTAACTACCAGTTAAGAAATTTTTTAAGGAAATTTCCATCGCCATGAACTAAACGATTGCTACTTAGAATTTGTAAAATTTCCTCCCGAGTAGTTAATTTTCGTTGAAGATACGAAAAATGAACTAAAATTCTGGAAAATTCTTGTAATAACTTATTGTAAAAATCTTCTTAAATTTACGAGACACTTTTTTTTCTGTGTATAGTAAAATACATCTATTATTCTTATTATAACATTTTGTTGTTGTGTAAATTATTTCAAGGTTGTATCTCGCTTTTCATAAAAAAAAACTCCTGAGTTCCATTGAACAAACAAAAAGACGAATTAGACGTTGTTACTAAGACTTGTTGCATTCTCTCAATGCAATTATTTATTTATATAAAACGGTCTAATATAGTTTGACGTTTATCTGGGTATTAAATATTGATTAAAGGGATATACACGGAGGTGTGCTATATCTTATAACACGTCTATGGAGGACTTATATATTACATGAGGCTAAACTTAAGTTTTAAAGCGAATTATGTTTTATATGTAGCCTTGGTGCAATTCTTTCATTCTTTGGCTCGCAATCAATGTCAAAATCATTAATGGAAAGGCAAAATCTTTGAAACCGGCAAGCTTTCTGTATAAACTTTCCTTATTAAAAAACGGATCAAATTTAAATATAGCCCCATATATATGTGTCGACCGATTTTCCCAAATTTGGCCATAAACCTCTTTATTTATCAACCGATCTTACTCAAAATTAGTCAAATCTAATCGTATATAGTCCTAATTATATTTGCAAAAAATCATCGAAATCGGTTCAGATTTTGCTGTAGCTCCCATATATATGTACCGCCCGATTTTTTTTTCAAAATATGGTCATAATAGCTTTATTTATTAAGCGATCTTACTCAAATTTAGCACAAAGTAACTTTCTGTGGTATCAAACAAACCTGCAAAATATCATCGAAATCGGTTCTGATTAAGATATAGCTCCAACATATTTTTCCAAATTTGGCCATAAACCCCTTATTTTTCAACCGATCGTACTCAAAATGGGCTAAATCTAATCCTAAATCTAATCTATAATCCTAACTATATGCGCAAAAACTCATGGAAATCGGTTCAGATTTAGATATAGCTCTCATATACAGTGAGTGCATGTTGACCACTTAGGATAATAAAAACCGACTATTGAGTCCAATTGCTACAAAATTTATTTCCTGCTAAACAAAACTGCACATTCGGATAAATTTCATACCTATATATAAATGCATTTATTAAAATAAAATAAAAGTAAGCTTGAATCTAGTTTTGCTCTTTCTACATAATACATTATAATCAAATATTTTAGTATTTAGCCCATAGTTCTTTGTTTCTAATTACGGTTTTAGTTGGTCTTGACATACTTTCTTCTAAGTTTTTTATTATTTTTTTGGAATATCCGACTAATTGTGCTGAACTTGGCTCTAGATCTCGTCGCTATTTTTGGTGCTCTTTGGTGTATTCTCAAGCGCCTTCTAACCGGAGACCATAAATTCACAATGGGATTGAAATCTCTAAATTTAACTTATTTTTATTGGAAAAAAATTATTTGCTAGTAGTTAAATTTTATTATTTTTATCGAAATTTGCCACAGCTTAATGAAATCTTACTTTTTTAAGTATGTATGTCTCAAAAATTTTATGAACTAAACGTGAGTATAAAGTTCAATGACCGTACACATAAGTTAAATATGAACTAAAGCAAAAGAAGATTTTCGTACGATTCCCAAAAATAGTAAGAATGAACTACTGTATGGTTAAAATGGTCATGATTTGGCGCCAACGATTTTCTTCTTTACTTTTAGTTAATTTTTTCTTCTATGAGAGGATGTAATTTCGTGAACTGCAGTTAAAAAGTACAACAGGGCATTAAAATTTCCTGGTTTTAACAACGCTTTGTGGAAATCTCAAAATGTGGAGCAAAATTTAGTTCAATTTTCGTGCGAGGTAGTTCATTCTTCCTATAAAACAGTTCACTTTTTTCGGTGTGTACTCCGACAACCATTTTCTTACTATTTTCTAAGTATGCTTGGGTTTGTTGAAAAACAACTTGATTCTCAAGGTAGGCGCAAACCTCCACAAACTCAGGCAAATTTCATTAACAATTTCAAGGTAGACTCCTTTTTCATGATTCCTTATTATTAGCCAACGACCAAGTGTGTCACCATCCTCATACCATGAGCCTTCCCACAATATGTTCAACGGCTGGTGTGATGTGGTGTTTTTGGAGACTTTGTTCTTACTAGTTCATTACCAGTAATATTCGGAGGTCGTTACCACCCCAATGTATATGCATCGCCCGATTTTCCAAAATTTGCCCATATTTCTTATCCGATCTTACTCAAATTTTGCACAAAGTAACCTTCTGTGGTATCAAACAAATCTGCAAAATATCATCGAAATCGGGCATATATCATCGGCCAAATCTATTCTTCTATAAGACTAACTCTATGTGGAAAAAATCATCCAAATCGGTTCATCGGTATCGCCCGATTTTCCCAAATTTGGTTATAAACCCCTTATATATCAACCAATCTTAGTAAAAGTTGGCCAAATCTAATCTTCTACAGTGCTAACTATATGTGCAAAAAATCATGGTAATCGGCTCAGATTTAGATGTAGCTCCCATACACCTCATAATTTTCTTAAATAGGGAATTACGGTTTTTACCCCAACCTATTTCGATGATACTCCACAAATGTTTATAGTTACTAATTCAGTAGAAGTGGTTTAGGGTATGATATAGTCGGCCCCGACCGACTTTCTACTTTACTTACTTGTTTTGATTTAACGTACATTTCAGTTAATAAATGTTTTTTTTTTTTAAATAAATAATAAGTATCAAAATTAACAAAAAGGTCTATCACACCATAGCATGTAGTGTCTTTGTATAATAAACCGATGTAGACAATAATAAATTCTAATTACTTACCAAACTAACATATTGCATTCAACCACTCCTTGATTTAACAAAATATACGTTGACCAATGCCACCACCGTTAATAATGAAGACAACTAACACTCCTAGTATGCCTCAAACTACTTGCCACAAACCCCTTTCTGCAATCATCCTTCACAGGGACAACTCAGTCCTTTTAACCTTAACACAAAAAGTTAAATGAATTGTGAATAATTTCACTATGTAAAACTTCTGGGGTTGTGAATGGGAATGCGATACCTAATAAAGTAGTGTAAGAATAACCCTAGAGTAGAATTGTACACCCAGAGAAGGAATATGATCACCTCAAACATGTTTCAAGAGCAAAATGTTATTTTTGGATGGTGACCATGTAACATGTTCGCTGCAACCATGTTGTTTCATCGGAAATTATGTATCTGTTTTCGGGAAGCATGTTATGATTGGGAAGAAAACAACATTTTTGCGACAAACATGTTACATGATCATCATCCAAAAATAACATTTTGCTCTTGAAACATGTTTGAGGTGATCATATTCCTTCTCTGGGTGTAGCAGCATACTTCATTTACATTAGGCACCGCTAACATGTGTGCCCATGATTCATTACAACTCAGACCCAGAATTTGAATTCGTCCCTCAATCCTATAATAAAGTTTAAATTCGTATAGCACCAAAAATTGTATTATATTTTCTTGAAAGATGTGATCAGGAAAAATATACTACCTACATTTGGGCCGAAAACTCTTGGTGTTTGCACCACGATAATGTATCAAAAATTCATTAAATTCAAAAATTGTATCTACCGCTCTCTTAGCCCCAACAGATTTCATACATATATGTATAATAAATGCTAATAATAATCTATACATACATTATCATGCAAAATTGTGAACAATTTTTCTTAGATATAAACCTATTAGTAGCAATATCCAAATCATGGCAAAAGTTGTAGAATAAAAGTGTACACCTAACATACCTAATGTATACACCTACTTAATCCATAATGTTTGCAACACCCAGAAGGAGACGAGATAGACACATGGTTTTTGGCAAAAATGCTCAGGGTCGGTTCCTGAGTCGATCTAGTCTGTCTGTAAGCACATTTTTTGTAATCAAAGTCTAGGTCGCAGTTTTGGTCCAATCGACTTCAAATGTAGCACACGTATCTATTTTGGGTCAGAATATAACCCTATTGATTTTGGAAGAAATCGCTTCGCATTTAGATATAGTCCCCATATAAAGGGTGATTCTTTTGAGGTTAGGATTTTCATGCATTAGTATTTGACAGATCACGTGGGATTTCAGACATGGTGTCAAAGAGAAAGATGCTCAGTATGCTTTGACATTTCATCATGAATAGACTTACGATCTGCCACAACGTCGAATTTTCAGTGAATGGGCCCTAGAAAAGTTGGCAGAAAATCCGCTTTTTTATCGACAAATTTTGTTCAGCGATGAGGCTCATTTCTGGTTGAATGGCTACGTAAATAAGCAAAATTGCCGCATTTGGAGTGAAGAGCAACCAGAAGCCGTTCAAGAACTGCCCATGCATCCCGAAAAATGCACTGTTTGGTGTGGTTTGTACGCTGGTGGAATCATTGGACCGTATTTTTTCAAAGATGCTGTTGGACGCAACGTTACGGTGAATGGCGATCGCTATCGTTCGATGCTAACAAACTTTTTGTTGCCAAAAATGGAAGAACTGAACTTGGTTGACATGTGGTTTCAACAAGATGGCGCTACATGCCACACAGCTCGCGATTCTATGGCCATTTTGAGGGAAAACTTCGGAGAACAATTCATCTCAAGAAATGGACCGGTAAGTTGGCCACCAAGATCATGCGATTTGACGCCTTTAGACTATTTTTTGTGGGGCTACGTCAAGTCTAAAGTCTACAGAAATAAGCCAGCAACTATTCCAGCTTTGGAAGACAACATTTCCGAAGAAATTCGGGCTATTCCGGCCGAAATGCTCGAAAAAGTTGCCCAAAATTGGACTTTCCGAATGGACCACCTAAGACGCAGCCGCGGTCAACATTTAAATGAAATTATCTTCAAAAAGTAAATGTCATGGACCAATCTAACGTTTCAAATAAAGAACCGATGAGATTTTGCAAATTTTATGCTTTTTTTTAAAAAAAAAAAAGTTATCAAGCTCTTAACAAATCACCCTTTATATCTTTCGTTCGATTTACACTCATATGATGTTTCGAAAATGGTCACATTTTACATGTAAAATTGACACTGCTAAGTTGAAAACTTTTAACAATGACTCAAATTTCCTATGCCTCAAATATGGACCAAAAAATCACAAATGCACTTTTGCAAAGTTGCCTAAACTTTAGATTTAAATATTTCCCATACTTCTTACTAACATTGTGTTCCACCCCCGGGCATTAGCAGAGGTCAGCTTTAAATATATCGCAATTATAATTAAAATAAAAATAATAGAACTAAGACGTTAATGCAATGTTGTTACTTATTATGTCAGTTTTAAACAGCGTTGCCAATTTAGCTATTTTCCCGCTAGATTTGGCTTTTTTAGCAGGAAAAAATGAATTTAGCTTTTAGCTTTTTTCTGGCTTTTTCATTACCGTTTTAGCTGTGCAATGTTTCACGTAAACTTTTTTCCTTGTCCAAAAGCCGATAAAGTAGTTTTGTCCTTATAGTTAAGTGATTCAACTTAAAAATGAGTATCTTTACATGAAAGAAGGCTAGGGTCAATTCAAAAAAATCTTAAAATTAAAGAAAAAGTCTAAATTTGTGGAGTTTTTTTATCTTGACCACATACCAAAAAAGCGTTCAAAAATAGTTTTTAGTGAAACAATTCTAGCAAGGCTGGTTTTAAATGTTGAAGGGAATAAAGGAACTAACGACAAAGACGTTGATCGTTTATAAAATTATTTAAAAATAAGAGTTTTCACTTGTCCAAAACATTTGCAACTAATATTATGTGTCCCATATATTTAAAAATAATTAAAGTTTTTACATTAGGCGACTGAGCATGCCAGTCCAGCACCCGAAATTTTCATCGAAAATCCATTGTTTTACGACCTTAGACATGTGCTGGAGGTTATAATCGCGCTGTATAATACATGCAGACAGCATTTCCCGGGTTGCTCCTGGCAATATCACATGGGACAAAATGTTTTTGTAGACTTCCGACAGCATAATACCCTCGACTCTATAAATAACTTGTCCAGAACTTTTCGTATTCTTCTTGGATGAAGACTTTACGCTTAATTAAAGAAACAATAATCGGCTTCAGCTGATTATTGTTTCTTTGCCAAACATCGGCTTCGTCAAAAAACCCGCTTCTGTCGAGCTCTATCACTAGTAGAAAAATGTTTCGTACTATTAACGAACGGGCTTCGTTGATTATTTTTCGTTAATATTACGAAATTTTTCGTTATAAGAACGAAAGTGATACAATGAATAAATTTCATTCATACAACGAATAATATTCGTTAATACAACGAAAAGGCTACGTAATAGCAACGTAATTATTCGTTAATACTACGAAATGTATTCCATAAAGGGTTTCGTAAATATAACGTAAAATTACGTTGTTATAACGAAATGCTACGTTGGCTGACTTTTAATGAAGAATTTCGTTAATACAACGTAGAAATTCATCGGATTAACGAAACTTTTTCTACCAGTGTAATGTAAAATACTTAATTTCTCTGAGGAGATTTTTTTATAAATGTTGAGATTTGTATATATTTAAATGACTGAGTTAATATTTTATTATGTATTAAACAGATTAGCTAAACACTTGAAAAGTCGTGAAAACCCAGGAGAAAGGCGGTCATGAAACAAATATCGCCGTAACATTAGAGCTTTCCGATCAATGGGTGTTTCTCTCTTTGTCGTATTAATTCAACAAAATAACCTTGATGAAGGCACACAAAAAAAGAAAACTCAATTTTTATTTTTGGTATGTATTTATATTTTATTGCAAGCCATTGTTTAGTAGGAGATGCCAGTGTTGCTCTTGATCCAGTCCAAGTAGCTGGTCACACGAGTGAAGGCAGCGGGGTAACCCTTAGCGCAACCGGCAGAAGAACCGAAGGAAGTCAAACCAACTTGGACGCTGTTCGAAGCCAAAACCAATGGGCCGCCGGAGTCACCGTTGCATGTTGAGATACCGCCGCTAGTGGAAACGCAAATGTTGGAGGAAGTAACAATAGATGAACCATAGGTGTTAGCGCAAACGGAGTTGGTAATGATGGGCATACGGGCATATTGCAAGTTATTGGTTACACCAGAGGCAGAGTCGGAAATACGGCCCCAACCGGAGGCAATACCAGTTTCACCGGCATAGGTGGAATAAGAGCTGGCAATGGCGGGCAATTTGACGGCCTTAATTTTGGTGGTGTAGGTGACAGAGGGGATCTTGATCAAAGAGATGTCGTTTTTCAAAGTGTTTGCGTTCCAGCCACTGTGGATGATGATGTTGCTCTTGGAGACAGTGTGGGTGACTTCAGCGGAGGTACGGACGGTAGCACCCAAGTAAACGGTAACGGAAGAGATACTGCAATTTTTGTTTAAATTAACATTCAATTCATATAGAATCCTAGAGAAGGTATTATGACTTACCCATCGGTACAGTGAGCAGCAGTCAAAACCCATTGGTTACCAATCAAAGAACCACCACACCAAGCGGATGAGGTGGAGCTAACTTGCAAGGAAAGACCAACTTGGTAGGGAAATTGACCAGTGGTGGCAGTTTGGCCATTGGTGATACGACCTTCGCCTTCAACGACGGGCATAACAACGCTACGGGATTCGAGGTTGTTGGCCCTCAAGTCGAAGGCTGAAGCGGTGGCCAAAGCCAAGGCAAAAACTATCAAAAACTTCATGTTGTGTTACTGTCAGAATACAACTGATACTAGATTCAAATGGAACCCAGGTTTTTATAGTCGAGTAATGTTTTCACTGTTCTCTTTCTAATCAGGATTAGTGGCAAAACTATATCTAATCAATTGTGAACACTTCATGACATTTCTCAAATTGCCAAAATTTCGTTTATTTTGGCAATTATTTTAAAAATAAGAATACTCGTATCTGGAGACAATATCAAACTTCTAATACAATACACTTATCTACTGTTTTGAAATGGAGTACTACTCTAGTCAATCTATGCTATGTGACACATAAGTGTGCCATCAGGCTGTCATAACAATCAAAAATCAGTTATTCATTAACTAGAATACACTATGAAACACAAAATGTCTCACTGATACTTAAATGTTGTTTCCACCATAGCGAAAGCCGGTAGCCGAATACTTGCTTACATGTAATTCTTGCGTCAATCCCCAACTACGCAACAGAATACCGCAACGGTTCGCGGTAGGGTGTCCAAATAACCGGTTTTTTGAAAAGACGGTTTTCGGTTTATTCGAAAATCCCAATTTTTTTAAAACCGGTTTGCGATTTTTTTATTTTTCTCAAAACCGGTTAACCGGTTAAAACTGAAATTTAAAAAAATAAAAATTCATTGTAATAAAATTAACAATTTATAGAACATTGACAGGAAAATTTAGTGCTTCTTTTGCACGCAGAGAAGAAACATGATTGTCACAATCATATTCGAAAAGCAAAATAATATGATAGGAGCTATTTTTGCGGAGACCATGTAACATTTTAAACTGCAACCATGTGGGCTCAGTGAACATGGTTCTAAGAAAAATATAATTGTCCTCATCTAAAATGTTATTATATTGATAAAAAGAATTTTGTTTGAATGAAAAGACAATGGTCACTATTTAAAATGTTATGGTATTCATTAAAAATGTTTTTTTCCTAGTTAAAAGAACATGGTCACAACCTAAAATGTTTTGATCTTTATGAAAAAACTTTTTTCATCGTCGAAAAAAGGACGCCACTTGAGAAAAGAAAACACAAAATTAACTTTATTTGTTTGTTTTTATTTATTTATAAACTAATTCAATGTTTATTTGTAAAGGGTGATTCTTTTGAGGTTAGGATTTTCATGCATTAGTATTTGACAGATCACGTGGGATTTCAGACATGGTGTCAAAGAGAAAGATGCTCAGTATGCTTTGACATTTCATCATGAATAGACTTACGATCTGCCACAACGTCGAATTTTCAGTGAATGGGCCCTAGAAAAGTTGGCAGAAAATCCGTTTTTTTATCGACAAATTTTGTTCAGCGATGAGGCTCATTTCTGGTTGAATGGCTACGTAAATAAGCAAAATTGCCGCATTTGGAGTGAAGAGCAACCAGAAGCCGTTCAAGAACTGCCCATGCATCCCGAAAAATGCACTGTTTGGTGTGGTTTGTACGCTGGTGGAATCATTGGACCGTATTTTTTCAAAGATGCTGTTGGACGCAACGTTACGGTGAATGGCGATCGCTATCGTTCGATGCTAACAAACTTTTTGTTGCCAAAAATGGAAGAACTGAACTTGGTTGACATGTGGTTTCAACAAGATGGCGCTACATGCCACACATCTCGCGATTCTATGGCCATTTTGAGGGAAAACTTCGGAGAACAATTCATCTCGAGAAATGGACCGGTAAGTTGGCCACCAAGATCATGCGATTTGACGCCTTTAGACTATTTTTTGTGGGGCTACGTCAAGTCTAAAGTCTACAGAAATAAGCCAGCAACTATTCCAGCTTTGGAAGACAACATTTCCGAAGAAATTCGGGCTATTCCGGCCGAAATGCTCGAAAAAGTTGCCCAAAATTGGACTTTCCGAATGGACCACCTAAGACGCAGCCGCGGTCAACATTTAAATGAAATTATCTTCAAAAAGTAAATGTCATGGACCAATCTAACGTTTCAAATAAAGAACCGATGAGATTTTGCAAATTTTATGCGTTTTTTTTTTAAAAAGTTATCAAGCTCTTAACAAATCACCCTTTATTTATTATGCCGTTCAAGCAAACATCATATATTTTTACACACTCTATTTTATTTCAATTTCAACAATAAGTAATTATTTCATATTTACATCAAATGTACAAACGCAGACATCATGTAACTGCAAATAAAAATAAATGATCCATATAGCAAAATGCATAACAAAAAACAGGTACATTTACATTTCAATTACTCTTTCCCTTTTTGTGTTCACATAAAACCACGTGCCACTTATAAATAAATAAATTAACACAAAACACAGTAAATCCGTATTCTCCGTCCATTCCAAGAAACAATCAACACACGACTGACGCGCAAAATGAAAATCGTGTGTACCTGCTCAATGTTTTTATAAAATTCTTTTCGCTGCAAAAAAGTTAAAAAAATTAAATGGTCACGAAAAAAATGTAAATGGTCTTTATGGCCATGTAATGGTTCTAGACATATCTATACTTAACCTATAAAAATACTTTTTTCCCTGTAAAAAAGTAAAAAAAATTGAATGGTCAGGTACATGATTTTCCCGACCATTTAATGGTCTCAAATTTTATCATTTAAATGATAGAACATGTTTGCGGTATTTGATAACCATTCAAATGCTTATTGCCACCATACATTTTTCTTCGCTCGAAAACTATTTTTACAAAGACAAAATACATGGTTTTCGCGGCAATTACATGCTCTAGATAACCATTAAATGGATGCGGCAACCATGTCCAAACATGGTTTTTCTGTGCGTGTACTCGTTGACTTATTGTAGACATCTGACTATAAGTTTTCTAAAAGATATTTGTTATTTTCTGAGGACCGACATTTTAGACAAACAACATTGTCTTTACAAGCAAATAAAAAAATTGAGATAATGTCACAACGCTTCTAATAAATTCGGGTTTATTTGCGCTCAAAGAAAGGACTTTACAACTAAGTCGAATATCGTTTGAGTAAAATCTCTTAATTTACTTAGTGAAACTGTGTTGTAAGTACCCTACGGGAAATGGATCAACCCCAGGACCGGTACAGGGTTAGTCCCTGGTGTGTATGGATCAGTCACAGTTCTGGTCTAAGAGTATGGAATGGACCGGTCACTTTTACATGGGTTTGGCATTGGCTGGGAAAATTTACACTTTAGGACACAACATGGACTCATACCAAATGACACGTCCGGGAACAACTTAGTAGGACTACCCCATAGACAACTGAAACAGTCTGGGACAAATTTTTAGGACCCTGTTTCCTTTCGTATCGCACCACAAAGGAATATGTTGAACAGTAAATAATTCTGATAGTTGTATTGTAGTAAAAGTGTGGATTCAAAAAGATTTAATATAATAAAAATCAATAAATTATACGACAATTAAAAATGTTGATAAGCTGGAGCACTAGTACCAGTCCTGTAATGGGTCCATTAGTTGCAATTTGCAAAAACGGTAGTCATTTGTTTGTTCAGTATATCTCTGCAAAAAATATATGCAAGATATATATGAAAAATAGAAAGAAATTTCGTTGAAAACCCGATTTTCCCGCTTAACCGAAAATGACAATTTTTTCATTATCCGGTTTCGGTTTGTGTAACTGAATCCGGTTAATCGGTTAACCTGTGTCGATTTTGGACACCCTAGTTCGCGGCGTATTGCCAAATAAAAATCTGTTCTATATTTATTGACGGCAAATGAGATTGGATCTCAAATTTTATCTCACCTGAAAAAAGTTTGCCCGTAGATTTTGTCTATACGCCCAGAAAAAGTGTCTTCGAAAATAAAGGAAAAATTTTATCATTTTAGTTCAGCCATTTTGTTTCGAGTAAAAAGTTTTTGTTTAAAGCACTACTGATTCTTCCAGTAATACCGGTAATCAGAAACTTATTACTTGCAGTATTACCTAGGATTTAAAAATAATAACTTACCTGTGTAGACCAAAAGTGATTCATTTTATTAATACCAGTAATTAACATCATATTGAGGTCCGGGTTCGAATCCTGCTGAGATTCGTATAAAATATTAAATAACTGCCCTGAGTTTGATTCCTCCTGGCATCATCGAGATTTTCAAAGTACAAATTTGTATCATAAATATAAACAGAGGGAGAGAAAGAGGAAGAAAAAGACCGAGAATACGAAACTAACTAAATAGATATGAGAGCAGCAACACGATCGCTCTTTTTGAGTATATTTATGGTAAAGTTATTATTTTTGAAGAGCTGGTATGCTTGCGACGAGGTACTTATTTTTCGACTGCTGGTATGCTTGCACCGAAGTACTTTTCTCCAATATCATGCCCGTGTAAAAGTATTACTGTTAATATATGTACGAAGAAGTTGCTACCCAATTTGGCGCAGGCATACTTGTACTCATACCTGGTAATAGGAGTTTTTGCTAGGAAATAATAAAATTTACTTAATTCAGTTAGAATTTACTAAACTCAAAGTAGTTAGAAACAGAGAAATGTATGAAACTTTAGTAACATTGATTTCTTTTTCTCGGGGAGTAAGAATTTACAACTAATAAATAAGTTATCATTCGCTGACAAAGAAGTATTCATAAAAATAAACAAAAGCCTAACTAAAACCAATTTTCCTCAAATTTTGTCAAAGTTTATTACACTAATAGAAAAAAATACGTTCCAAAATCGTGAAAGGAAGGTAACAAATTGAAAACACTTCAAGAAAAGTCGTGAAAACCCAGGAGAAAGGCGGTCATGAAAAAAATATCGCCGTAACATTAGAGCTTTCCGATCAATGGGTGTTACTCTTCTTGTCGTATTAATTCAACAAAATAACTTTGATGAAGGCACACAAAAAAAGAAAACTCATTTTTTATTTTTGGTATGTATTTATATTTTATTGCAAGCCATTGTTTAGTAGGAGATGCCAGTGTTGCTCTTGATCCAGTCCAAGTAGCTGGTCACACGAGTGAAGGCAGCGGGGTAACCCTTAGCGCAACCGGCAGAAGAACCGAAGGAAGTCAAACCAACTTGGACGCTGTTGGAAGCCAAAACCAATGGGCCGCCGGAGTCACCGTTGCATGTTGAGATACCACCGCTAGTGGAAACGCAAATGTTGGAGGAAGTAACAATAGATGAACCATAGGTGTTAGCGCAAACGGAGTTGGTGATGATGGGCATACGGGCATATTGCAAGTTATTGGTTACACCAGAGGCAGAGTCGGAAATACGGCCCCAACCGGAGGCAATACCAGTTTCACCGGCATAGGTGGAATAAGAGCTGGCAATGGCGGGCAATTTGACGGCCTTAATTTTGGTGGTGTAGGTGACAGAGGGGATCTTGATCAAAGAGATGTCGTTTTTCAAAGTGTTTGCGTTCCAGCCACTGTGGATGATGATGTTGCTCTTGGAGACAGTGTGGGTGACTTCAGCGGAGGTACGGACGGTAGCACCCAAGTAAACGGTAACGGAAGAGATACTGCAATTTTTGTTTAAATTAACATTCAATTCATATAGAATCCTAGAGAAGGTATTATGACTTACCCATCGGTACAGTGAGCAGCAGTCAAAACCCATTGGTTACCAATCAAAGAACCACCACACCAAGCGGATGAGGTGGAGCTAACTTGCAAGGAAAGACCAACTTGGTAGGGAAATTGACCAGTGGTGGCAGTTTGGCCATTGGTGATACGACCTTCGCCTTCAACGACGGGCATAACAACGCTTCGGGATTCGAGGTTGTTGGCCCTCAAGTCGAAGGCTGAAGCGGTGGCCAAAGCCAATGCAAAAACTATCAAAAACTTCATGTTGTGTTACTGTCAGAATACAACTGATACTAGATTCCACTGGAGTCCAGGTTTTTATACTCGAGTAATATTTTCAAATCTCAAACAGTGAATACACTGTTCTCTTTCTAATCAGGATTAATGGCAAAACTATATCTAATCAATTGTGAACACTTCATGACATTTCTCAAATTGCCAAAATTTCGTTTATTTTGGCAATTATTTTAAAAATAAGAATACTCGTATCTGGGGACAATCTCTAACTTCTAATACAATACACTTATCTACTCTTTAGAAATGGAGTACTACTCTAGTCAATCTATGTTATGTGACACATAAGTGTGCCATCTACACTAATAGAAAAAGTTTCGTTATATTAACGAAATATGTCGTTAAAAGTCAGCCAATGAACCAAATTCGTTAATACAACGAATTTTTTTTTTTAATATAACGAATTTTCTGCAAATCAACGCAACGTTTCGTACTATTAACGAATATTTTCATTATATTAATGAAAACGTTTCATTATATCAATGAAAATTTTTCGTTGGCTGACTTTTAATGAAATTTTCTTTGTGTGTAGGCTGTCATAACAATCAAAAATCAGTTATTCATTAACTAGAATACACTGTGAAACACAAAATGTCTCGCTGATACTTAAATGTTGTTTCCACCATAGCGAAAGCCGGTAGCCGAATACTTGATTACATGTAATTCTTACGTCAATCCCAAAGTACGCAACAGAATACCGCAACGGTTAGCGGCGTATTGCCAAATAAAAATCTGTTCTATATTTATTGACGGCAAATGAGATTGGGTCTCAAATTTTATCTCACCTCCACACTGAAAAACGCTTGCCCGAAGATTTTGTCTATACGCCCAGAAAAAGTGTCTTCGAAAATAAGGGAAAAATTGTATCATTATAGTTTAGACATTTTGTTTCGAATTTAAAGTTTTTGTTTAAATCCCAGAAAAACCTGGGTAAGCACTAGTGATTCTTCCAGTAATACCGGTAATCAGAAACTTACTACTTGCAATATTACCTGGGATTTAAAAATAATAACTTACCTGTATAGACCAAAAGTGGTTCATTTTATTAATACCAGTATATAAAATCATATCTTGAGGTCCGGTTTCGAATCCTGCTGAGATTCTTATAAAATATTAACAGGTCTGAGTTCGATTTCTCCTGGCGTCATAGAGATTTTCAAATTATAAATTTGTACCATAAATATAAACAGACGGAGAGAAATAGGAAGAAAGAGACCGAGAATACGAATCTAACTTATAAGAGAGAAAAAAATCTATAAATAGATATGAGAGCAGCAACACGATCGCTCTTTTTGAGTATATTTATGTGAAAGTTATTATTTTTGAAGAGCTGGTATGCTTGCGACGAAGTACTTATTTTTCGACTGCTGGTATGCTTGCACCGAAGTACTTTCCTCCAATGGCATGCCCGTGTAAAAATATTACTGTTAATATATGTACAAAGAAGTTGCTACCCAATTTGGCGCAGGCATACTTGTACTCATACCTGGTAATAGGAGTTTTTGCTTGCAAATAATCAAATTTACTAAACTCAAAGTAGTTAGAAACAGAGAAATGTATGAAATTTTAATAACATTGATTTCTTTTTCTCGGGTAGCAAGAATTTACAACTAATAAATAAGTTATCATTCGCTGACAAAGAAGTATTCATAAAAATAAACAAAAGCCTAACTAAAACCAATTTTCCTCAAATTTTGTTAAAGTTTCTTACACTAATAGAAAAACTTACGTTCCAAATCGTGGAAGGAAGGTAACAAATTGAAACATGCACGTTCACGAAAAATCAAAACGGAATGTTCACGGTTTCATTCATGGATGTTCACGATGAGCGGCGTTCGTTTTGCCATGAAGTCTTGCAATAATCGTTAGACATTGTTATGGTAACTCCGTCGGTGGTGCAATGTGCTATGGCGACTGTCAATCCAGGTTCGTCACGGACTCGAACCTGGGTCCTCATAGTTCGTGCATACCTGATCATAAATTCGTAATAATTAAGTCTTCAGAACATAAACGCTGATTGTTTTGACAACGCATGATATAAATTTACCGTTGTCAGATTGACACCATCTGTTTTCAATTATTGACTTTTAATCAAATATCGGTTTTCGACTATTTTTACCAATCAAAATTCTAATATTGGATTTCGAATTTAATAGCAATGATGATTATACAAAATATTGGATTTTATGAAATCTATTTGTCTTTTTGCGAATATTATAAGCAACAGTTGGTAAGAAACACCACAAATAGTGTTGTAGTAAAACATTTTAAGTTTTGTTTTAATTTCCCAGTAAAAAAGCGTCGCCAAAAATGTAATGAAAATGTTCTTTTTGGATCCGGAAGTGGTGCAAAATTGACGCAGAAGCGATGAATTTAACATGGGCTTGTCATAGGACGGAAGTCCTCCATTTCAACAGCCGGTGCACTGAATTTGCATCACTTCTTTAGGTGTGATCAGGATTCAATGTTTTGGATGTAAATTAAAACAATTCTGTGATATTGTGTCAAATAAATAGTTTTTGTATTTTTTATAATTTTTAATGGATTCTAACGCTTGTCTGAAACGTTTGACCTCAAATATTTTCAAAAATGCACAATTTTTTCAGATTGGATTTAACATTTTTTTCGACAAAATTTATATAATTTGTACCATTTTATGAATTCTTAAAATGTTTTAACTAATTTGAAATAAAAAAAGTTAAAATTACCCATGACAACACATGTTATAAAAACCTGAATGAAAAGAACTTCCAGTGTAGATAAAATAAAGAACATCATTGAGAGTACATCTTCTGGAAGTGCCTTTGGAAGAACTTCCAAATTTTTTTGCTGGGTTGTTTAAATATATATTTAAAAAATTTAAATATAAAAATGTTAAATGTTAACACTCATAGAAACAATAACACACATGTGGTGCCAAACGGAAAACAGGCGGTGTCAATCTGACAACGGTTAAATAACACCAGGCGTTGTCAACATTTTATTTCTATAGAAATTTTTGTAAAAAAATTTATTTCTATAGAAAATTTTGTAAATAAATTCTATTTCTATACGAACATTTTGTATAAAAAACTTTATTCCTATAGAAAATTTTGTCAAAATTTTATTTCATTCGTTTTGTTTGTTATTCTTCAATCATTATTGTTGTTTTGATTTCAGCTTAAAACCATGCATTGACTAAACTATTAGTGTAGCTTAACCAACAGAGGAAACGTATGCTTGTCAAATTTATTTGGGCAAAGCCCTATAGACTGCAAGACGGTTGAATGGACAGCTGTTTCGGAATTACCACATTCCTCATCAAAGTAAAAGAGTTCTGCTTGAAAATTTGTTAGGCAAAGCCGACTAACAAAAACCTTTTTTTTCGGGAGGTTCAAGTGTAGTTCACTTTGGGTTTAGTGATTTACCCGAATATATTCTGATAATTGGTTGATAGTTTAGTTGCAAGTAGAGGATGCTGATGCTATGATAGGGCTTTGCCCAAATAAGTTTGACAAACTTACTTTTCCTATGTTGGTTAAGCTACACTTGTAGTTTAATCAATGCAAGTTTTGTCAAAATTTTATTTCTATAGAAAATTTTGTCAAAATTTTATTTCTATAGAAAAATTTGTCAAAATTTTATTTCTATAGAAAATTTTGTCAAAATTTTATTTCTATAGAAAATTTTGTCAATATTTTATTTCGATAGAAAATTTTGTCAAAATTTTATTTCTATAGAAAATTTTGTCAAAATTTTATTTCCACAGAAAATTTTGTCAAAATTTTATTTCCACAGAAAATTTTGTCAAAATTTTATTTCTATAGAAAATTTTGTCAAAATTTTATTTCTATAGAAAATTTTGGCAAAATTTTATTTCTATAGAAAAATTTGTCAAAATTTTATTTCTATAGAAAATTTTGTCAAAATTTTATTTCTATAGAAAATTTTGTCAAAATTTTATTTCTATAGAAAATTTTGTCAATATTTTATTTCGATAGAAAATTTTGTCAAAATTTTATTTCTATAGAAAGTTTTGTCAAAACAACAAATACAATCAAAACAACAAATAAAATTTTATTTCTATAGGAAATTTTTTCAAAATTTTATTTCTATAGAAAATATTGTCAAAATTGTATTTCTAAAATAAAAAAAAGTTTACTTGAATCCAAAGATTTTGGCCTTCCAATAAGGATTTTGGTATTGATTCCGAGCCAAAGATACGGCTTCTTTAATAAAAAGACATTTCTTAGCGACCTATCTGGCCTTAAATCTACGAACAATAGATTTAAAATTAGTATACAGATCTCATTTATCGAATTTCGGGGATTTATCGAATAAAGCTATTCACGTACAAACAAATATCTGTTCCAATATCCAAATTATAATAGATACCTCAAAGTAAAAAATGTTTTCTTGATTCCAAAAAAAAAAACTTTAAACCAAAGATGCTAAATTCTCAAAATAAGTCTTAGCCTATATTTGAAGCGTTTGTATCTTAAATCCAACGTTTCAGCTAATTTAAGGACAATTTCTTTAAATCAAAAATGTGTGCCTTTACTTTAAGGAAATTTTGCCTTAGTTCCAAGACATGCGACCATAGAGGAGGGACGCAAATTTAGAAAATGTGTGTCCTAAATTCAATGAAAAAAAATTGAAGTAAAGATTCTAAACTTTATTTTAATTAAAAAATCATTATTTTAATGAAATTTGTCTTTAATATTTTGTAAATTGCGCATCCTAAAATTTAGGTTGCGTAATCTTTAATATAACGTAAATATTTGTTTTAGTGTAGAGAAAATTTTGTCAAAATTTTATTTCTATAGAAAATTAATGAAGAACCTCTTAGTTGGAGAGGAATATTTTGCAAAATGTACCAAAACATAAAGAATTCTACCAATCAGTAGCAAATCTACAATTTTTGGTAGAATTCTACCAACTGTGGCTTCACGGTTGCCACTGGCCCCAAAAATAAAATGTACACTGAAAAAAAAAGCATACCCGGTTCCAAAGATTTTGTCTTTACTTTAAAAAATTTGGTATTGATTCCGAGCCAAAGAAGCGGAGAATACAAGTAAGGATACTTTTAAGACACGATTCTCTTTTAAAATCGGGTTTTGTGTACTTGCTTCTAGGAAGCAAATTTTAATTTTTCGCTTTTTCAGATTTTTTTTTTAATATGCTATCAAAGTCCTTTAAAAACAAGTTAACGACGACTTTATTTTCACAATTAAGACTCGACTTCTAGTAGAAATTATGCTGTGTTTCAAGTACAAAACGTCTTTAAAATAAAGTGTTGAAAAACATGTCCTATATTTGAACGATTTTTTGCTTTGTAGTCAAGATGCAAAAAGACAACAAATTTAAAGAAAATTTCATTAAATTTAAAGATTTTTTCTAAATTATTAAAGTCAAGTTGACCTTAGCCCAAACATTTTTTCTTTCATGTTATGATATCCATTTTTAAATCAAATCACTTAATTATAAGGACAATACGACTTCATTGAAAAGTTTATCGATCTTTGGTCAAGGAAAAAAACTTTATACTAGAGAAATGCTAAGCAAAATTTGCATTCGTATTTTAAAGACATGAAATCTTTGACCTCACGACAATATTTTTTTCAGTGTAGTTATTCGCAAAAAGACATAAAAATTTAGTGTTGTTGTTTTCCACCTAATTTTTTCTTCATTTAGATTTTGGAGCAAATTTTCATGAGGGCCATATTCGTAGCGCCCATTTAATTGAGAGATTTTTCAATATTGTTTTTTGCAATTTTCTCTATTTTACGAAAATCACATTCGTGTTGTGGTTAAAACAATTAGCATAAATTTCCACTGATCTCATTGTCGATGTTTATTTTTCGGGTGGAACGGGAGAAAAGATTACTTGGAATCTTTAAAAATAAGTAAACAGACAATTCACTTATGGCGTGCTTTCATTTATTTAGATTTTGTTTTGCGTTTTCAAAAGAAATTCATTACATAGTTGTTGCAGATTCTCCGCTTGACCTAATTAATTAATCAATCGTTCGTGAAATGTGCCTGTTATTAATGTTTATATTTTCTCTTTCTTTTGCAGGCGTTTAGTGAAAAATTATCAGCCTAAGAAAAAAGAAGAAGAAGACAATGAGTAAGTATTATAATTTAATTTCAAATGTATGTACATGGAAAAAATAAAATAGGGGAAATTAAACTATCTCATACGAAATTTTAACGAAATAGTATTCCATTCTTCCTTCTCACAAAACCGAATATTAACAGAAAGTAAAGAAACAATTATTGGCGCCAAATCATTGTCATATTAACCACATTGTAGTTCATTCTTATGAATTATACGAAAAATCTCGTATGTTTTAAGACCAGTGCTATGTTCGGGTTACGAATTGAAAACTTCTCAGTAAAATAAATTATTTTTATCAGGAACTTTTACCTAATTGATGGGTTCGATCTTTCTTACCAAAATTTATTTTTATTTTTATTATTATTTATTTTTATTATTAAAAAGGCTTTACATAAAAAAAATTTTAATCCTCCTATATTTTAAACATTTTTATGTTTTATCCAAAGATTCAATATCTTACACTGAAAAAACAGTGAACCCACCAGGAAGAAAAATTTTGGTTAATTTTAGAAAATTTCGATTATTTTTAGAAACTTACACTGAAAAAACAGTGAACCCACCAGGAAGAAAAATTTTGGTTAATTTTAGAAAATTTCGATTATTTTTAGAAACTTTTAACTAAACAGTATTACAAACGTTGACATCACGCCGACATCACAAAACTAAGTAAATATTTTTCGACAAATCCAAGAAAATGTATTAGACGTAACTAATTTTTTTCACTTGTTAAAGAAAATTTTGTTGATTGATGGAAATTGCAAGAATGTCTTTAGTGACATACGAAGTTCAAGATAGGCGCATTATTGGTAAAATTTACAAATTTCAAGAAATTCTGAACTATTTTGTGGGAGACACGAATTTAGTTAATCTTTATGATTTATTTGTGTGTAATTTTTCCTCTGTTTTAGTTAATTTAACTATTGTACGCAAAAAATATTAAAGTCATGGAATCTTTCTTAAAAAGTAATAATTCCATGAACTAAAAGACAGTTAAATCGGCTTTAGTGAAATATGGGGTTCACTTTTTTTTTGAGTGCAGTTAATCTAATGATTTTACCATTAAATCAATAATATTTTACTTTGTTTTAAGAAAATTTTGTCTTAATTCAAATACATACGACTTTAACGAAGATTCGTGTCTTAGATTAAAACAAGTAAGGAAAGTCTAAAGTCGGGCGGAGCCGACTATATTATACCCTACACCACTTTGTAGATCCACATTTTCGATACCATATCAAATCCGCCAAATGTGTTGGGAGCTATATGTAAATACATACTCGATCTGAACAAAATTTATTAGACTTCTACCAAATCTATAAACATCAAATTTAAGTCGGCTAACGCACTGGGGAGAAACACTATGTTAGTAAAAAACAAGTATATACAGAAGTAAGTTCGGCCGGGCCGAATCTTAAATATGAATCAAATATAATAGTTTCCATTGAAAATTTAAGGGGGAATTTGATGACAGATATTCTCCAAAAGCAGATCAATTCAACCAGTACGCTTCCCGAAGATAAATGTAAAGATTTTGCTATGAAGACTAGATCAGATTCTGGATTTATATGAACCATTTTTTGTTTGAGTTTTAGAGGAATGATAAACATCCTTTGTAAGTGTGCAAGAAAATGATGAAATAACGCCTTGATTTGAAATCTAAAATCTGTAGATTTTTACATCAATTATTTAAATTATTACGAGAAGTAAAATCTCGAAATTTTACATTCAGTTTCAAGCAATTTTCATGATCAGTGCACCTTCTGTACCTCAAGAACTGAAATCGGTCTATATGGAGGCCTTACCAAATGGACCGATAACAACTAAATCCTATACATGTTTTTGTTGGTCTAAAATGCCAGTATATTTTCAATTTGTGGCAAATCGGAAAAAAGCTACAATTTCTAGAAACTCTAGGAATTAAATCGGGAGATTTAACACATCTAATTGTAGTTCTAGAATCTAGAACCCTAATCGGAGTGCCTAAAATACCTCTAGATTTCCAATTTCATGCAAATCGAAAAAAATACGGCTTCTAGAAGCCCAAGATCCCAAATCGGGGGATCGGTTTATATGGGAACTATATTAAAACCACAATTTCTAGAAACTCTAGGAATTAAATCGGGAGATTTAACACATCTAATTGTAGTTCTAGAATCTAGAACCCTAATCAGAGTGCCTAAAATACCTCTAGATTTCCAATTTCAGGCAAATTGGATAAAAACTGCGCATTGTAGAAACCCAAGAAGTAAAATCGGAAGATCTGTCTATATGGGGGCTGTACCAAAACATGAACCGCTCCACACCATTTTCGGCACACCTATTTGTGGTCCTAAAGTACCTCTAGATTTCCAATTTCATGCAAATCGAAAAAAATACGGCTTCTAGAAGCCCAAGACCCCAAATCGGGGGATCGGTTTATATGGGAACTATATCAAAACCAGGACCTGATTTAGCCCATCTTCGAACTTGGCCTGCGTGCAGATGAAAGACGATTCTGTGCCAAATTTCAGGATGATAGCGCCATTATTGAAGACTGTAGCGTGATTACAACAGACAGACAGACGGACATGCTTATATCGTCTTACAATTTCTCCCTGATCAAGAATACATATATACTTTATATAGTCGGAAATCGATATTTCGATGTGTTACAAACGGAATGACAAACTTATTATACCCCCATCACAATTCTATGGTGGTGGGTATAAATATACAAATATACACCCTCAAAAAAAATCGCTTCTGTAACATATACCCCAAACACATTTTGCTTCAAGCATATATACTTTCAGAATTGGTCCAAACAAAATATTATTTGTATTGTTCAAACATATTAACAGGTTATAGTCCCCGGTCTAACAAAGAAAAACACATTTTTTTGTCAAAATTCGTTTTTATTATTCAACATAGTTCCCTTCAAGAGCGAAACAACGATTATAACGACCTTCCAATTTTTTGATACCATTTTGGTAGTACTCCTTCGGTTTTGCCTCAAAATAGGCTTCAGTTTCGGCGATCACCTCTTCATTGCAGCCAAATTTTTTCCCTGCGAGCATCCTTTTTAGGTCTGAGAACAAAAAAAAAGACGCTGGGTGCCAGATCTGGAGAATACGGTGGGTGGGGAAGAAATTCGAAGCCCAATTCATGATTTTTTGCCATCGTTCTCAATGACTTGTGGCACAGTGCGTTGCCTTGGTGGAACAACACTTTTTTCTCTTCATATGGGGCCGTTTTGCCGCGATTTCGACCTTCAAACGCTCCAATAACGCCATATAATAGTCACTGTTGATGGTTTTTCCCTTCTCAAGATAATTGATAAAAATTATTCCATGCGCATCCCAAAAAACAGAGGCCATTACTTTGCCCGCGGACTTTTGAGTCTTTCCACGCTTCGGAGACGGTTCACCGGTCGCTGTCCACTCAGCCGACTGTCGATTGAACTCAGGAGTGTAGTGATGGAGCCATATTTCACCCATTGTCACATATCGACGGAAAAACTCGGGTGTATTACGAGTTAACAGCTCGGGTGTATTACGAGTTAAGAACAACGTGTTGATGATTCTGAGCGGTGTCAGAATCATCAACACGTTGTTGTTTTTGGTCTAATGTGAGCTCGCGCGGCACCCATTTTGCACAGAGCTTCCGCATATCCAAATATTGATGAATGATATGATCAACACGTTCCTTTGATATCTTTAAGGCCTCTGCTATCTCAATCAACTTCATTTTATGGTCATTCAAAATCATTTTGTGGATTTTTTTTGATGTTTTCGTCGTTAACCACCTCTTTCGGGCGTCCACTGCGTTCACCGTCCTCCATGCTTGAATTTTGCATACCAATCAATTATTGTTGATTTCCCTGGGGCAGAGTCCGGAAACTCATTATCAAGCCAAGTTTTTGCTTCCACCGTATTTTTTCCCCTTCAGAAAACAGTATTTTATCAAAACACGAAATTCCTTTTTTCCATTTTTTTTCACAATAACAAAAGTTGCTTCACAAAAGACGCTCTATCTCACAAACTAATTGACTTACCGACGTCAAATTTTGACACGAATCATTTGAAGGTTGGTACTATATAAAAATAATATGCATTTAATACTAGCGACGTCATCTATGTGTCAGACCGGGGACTTATCAGCCAACCTGTTATGTTTCACCTTAGGCATACACGGGTAGAAAAAATTTTAATAAAATTCCCTTTGTGTATATATATTTTTAAGGTGCCACAATTGGTTACTTCCATTCTTTTACTTGCAGCATACTCTCTAGGTCTCTCTTTCTAAACACATATATGTTTATAGGCTACTTCTAAATTAATATATGTTTACATCCAAACACATTATATTTACAAACATTTCAAGCCCCAAACACAATATGTTGTAACATTTTAACATATATGTCCCAAACATGTTATGCTAGTTTATGAACATTATATGCTTGCACTTAAAAATATTGTTTTAAAAAAATTTGAGTTCCAAACATATAATTTTTACACCCAAACATATTAAAAACAGTATTTTTCGTCCGTGTAAGAAACATTTAAATCTGAAGCAATTTTTAGGGAACTTCGCAAAAGTGGATTTATGGTTTCTCGGTCGATAGATATGTATTTGAAGTATAGGGAAATCAGAAAAACATATATATGGGAGCTACGAGGGCGGTTCTTAGGCTATCAATGAAAGAGAATAGTTAGTTTTTCAAAAATATTTTTATTTTTCAACTGAAACTGAAACTTTAATACACTTATTCCAACGCTTTTCTAGCAATTCTATCCCTTGATTAAAAAAGTTTTCATCAAGGGTTTCAAAATAGTGGTTTACAACTGTAATTGCATCTTCATTTGAGGCAAAACGCTTGCCAGCAAGGCATTTTTTTAGATTTGGGAACAAGTAAAAGTCACTGGGAGCTAAATCAGGAGAAAAAGGTGGGTGGTCAAGCAACTCGTACTTTAATTCGTTGATTTTAGCCAGCGTTAAAACACTCTTGTGCGCTGGTGCGTTGTCTTGATGAAAAATTATTTTTTTGTGTTGTAAGCCAGGACGTTTTTCTCGAATTTGTACACTTAATTGATCCAAAAGGTTGCAATAGTACTCTGAATTTATTGTTTTACCCTTTTGCAGATAGTCAATCAATAAAATACCTTTGAAGTCCCAAAAACCCGTTGCCATAACCTTACCAGCCGATTGAATTGTTTTTGCCTTCTTTGGGGCACTTCCTCCAGCTTCAGTCCATTGTTTGGATTGTTCTTTTGTCTCTGGAGTGTAGTGGTGGATCCATGTCTCATCAACAGTTATGAAACGACGCTTAAAATCCATTTTATTTCGCTTAAAACGATGCAAACAAGATTGAGAAATGTTCATTTTTATGCGTTTTTGATCGACTCTTAACAAATGCGGCACCCATCTTGCAGAAAGCTTTTTCATCTGTAGTTCTTCATGCAAAATTAAATGGACTCGATCATTTGAGATGCCCATGATATTAGCAATTTCACGCACTTTTATTCGTCGATCATTTAATACCATATCATGCACTTTGGCTACAATTTCTGTTGTTGTTGCTGTTTTTGGACGTCGACTACGTGGTTCATCTTCAATGCTTGTACGACCACGTATAAATCCAGCAACCCAATTTTTCACTGTTGCATATGAAGGAGCACTTTCACCTAACACATTCACCATATCATTATGAATTTCTTTTCGCGATAAACCTTTTTTATGTAAATATTTAATGACAGCACACATTTCTAATTTTTCCATTGTAAAACAAGTAAGAAAGTCTAAAGTCGGGCGGGGCCGACTATATTATACCCTGCACCACTTTGTAGATCTAAATTTTCGATACCATATCACATCCGTCAAATGTGTTGGGGGCTATATATAAAGATTTGTCCCAAATACATACATTTAAATATCACTCGATCTGGACAGAATTTGATAGACTTCTACAAAATCTATAGACTCAAAATTTAAGTCGGCTAATGCACTAGGGTGGAACACAATGATAGTAAAAAAAAGGGAAACGTTTAAATTAGAAGTTTAGGAAAATTAGAGTCATTTTTACAACTTTTCGACTAAGCAGTGGCGATTTTACAAGGCAAATGTTGGTATTTTGACCATTTTTGTCGAAATCAGAAAAACATATATATGGGAGCTATATCTAAATCTGAACCGCTTTCAACCAAATTTGGCACGCATAGCTACAATGCTAATTCTACTCCCTGTGCAAAATTTCAACTAAATCGGAGTTAAAAATTGGCCTCTGTGGTCATATGAGTCTAAATCGGGCGAAAGCTATATATGGGAGATATATCTAAATCTGAACAGATTTCAACCAAATTTGGCACGCATAGCTACAATGCTAATTCTACTCCCTGTGCAAAATTTCAACTAAATCGGAGCAAAAATTTGGCCTCTGTGGTCATATGAGTGTGATTCGGGTGAAAGCTATATATGGGAGCTATATCTAAATCTGAACCGATTTCAACCAAATTTGGCACGCATAGCTGCAATGCTAATTCAACTCCATGTGCAAATTTTCAATTAAATCGGAGTAAAAGATTGGCCACTGTGGTCATATGAGTGTAAATCGGACAGACGGACATGGCTATATCGACTCAGGAGCCCACCCTGAGCATTTTTGCCAAAGACACCATGTGTCTATCTCGTCTCCTTCTGGGTGTTGCAAACATATGCACTAACTTATAATACCAGTGTGGCGCAAGGTATAAAAATTTCGTGTGTGGCGCAAAGTATAAAAATCAGAGCCAGAATCAGTGTGGCGCAAGGTATAAAAATCAGAGTAAAACTTTGGCCCCTGTAGTTATATGAGTGTAAATCGGGCGAAGGATATATATGGGAGCTATATCTAAGTTTGAACCGATTTCTTCCGAAATAAATAGGGTTCTATTCTGACCCAAAACACATACTTGTGCCAAATTTTAAGTCTATTGGACTGAACATAAGTAACAAAAATTTTTCATGATTTAGGGATTAATAAATATTGTTATTTTTTATTTTTTTTTTTTTTTTGACGATGTTTGATTGTGAATTGGAACGTGTGCACGGACGAAAAAGACTGTTTTTCATATGTTTGGGTGTAAAAATTATATGTTTGGAACTCAAATTTTTTAACACAATATTTTTAAGTGCAAGCATATAATGTTCATAAACTAGCATACCATGTTTGGCACATCTAAAGGGTGATTCTTTTGAGGTTAGGATTTTCATGCATTAGTATTTGACAGATCACGTGGGATTTCAGACATGGTGTCAAAGAGAAAGATGCTCAGTATGCTTTGACATTTCATCATGAATAGACTTACTAACGAGCAACGCTTGCAAATCATTGAATTTTATTACCAAAATCAGTGTTCGGTTCGAAATGTGTTTCGCGCTTTACGTCCGATTTATGGTCTACATAATCGACCAAGTGAGCAAACAATTAATGCGATTGTGACCAAGTTTCGCACTCAGTTTACTTTATTGGACATTAAACCAACCACACGAATGCGTACAGTGCGTACAGAAGAGAATATTGCGTCTGTTTCTGAGAGTGTTGCTGAAGACCGTGAAATGTCGATTCGTCGCCGTTCGCAGCAATTGGGTTTGTGTTATTCGACCACATGGAAGATTTTACGCAAAGATCTTGGTGTAAAACCGTATAAAATACAGCTCGTGCAAGAACTGAAGCCGAACGATCTGCCACAACGTCGAATTTTCAGTGAATGGGCCCTAGAAAAGTTGGCAGAAAATCCGCTTTTTTATCGACAAATTTTGTTCAGCGATGAGGCTCATTTCTGGTTGAATGGCTACGTAAATAAGCAAAATTGCCGCATTTGGAGTGAAGAGCAACCAGAAGCCGTTCAAGAACTGCCCATGCATCCCGAAAAATGCACTGTTTGGTGTGGTTTGTACGCTGGTGGAATCATTGGACCGTATTTTTTCAAAGATGCTGTTGGACGCAACGTTACGGTGAATGGCGATCGCTATCGTTCGATGCTAACAAACTTTTTGTTGCCAAAAATGGAAGAACTGAACTTGGTTGACATGTGGTTTCAACAAGATGGCGCTACATGCCACACAGCTCGCGATTCTATGGCCATTTTGAGGGAAAACTTCGGAGAAGAATTCATCTCAAGAAATGGACCGGTAAGTTGGCCACCAAGATCATGCGATTTGACGCCTTTAGACTATTTTTTGTGGGGCTACGTCAAGTCTAAAGTCTACAGAAATAAGCCAGCAACTATTCCAGCTTTGGAAGACAACATTTCCGAAGAAATTCGGGCTATTCCGGCCGAAATGCTCGAAAAAGTTGCCCAAAATTGGACTTTCCGAATGGACCACCTAAGACGCAGCCGCGGTCAACATTTAAATGAAATTATCTTCAAAAAGTAAATGTCATGGACCAATCTAACGTTTCAAATAAAGAACCGATGAGATTTTGCAAATTTTATGCGTTTTTTTAAAAAAAAAAGTTATCAAGCTCTTAACAAATCACCCTTTATGTTAATATGTTAGAACATATTATGTTTGGGACATAAAATGTTTGTAAATATAATATGCTTAGATATATTAATTTGGAAATAGCCTATAAACATATATGTGTTTAGAAAGAGTTACCTAGAGAGTATGCTGCAAGTAAAATAATGGAAGTAATCAATTGGCGCCACACAAAGCAAATTTCATTAAAATTTTTTACTACCAGTGTATGCCCTACGGTGAAACATAATATGTTTGAACAATACAAAGGTTAGGTTAGGTGGCAGCCTAATGTATCAGGCTCACTTAGACTATTCAGTCCATTGTGATACAATACAAACAATATTTTGTTTGGACCAATCCTCAAAAATATATATGCTTGAAGCAAAATGTGTTTGGGGTATACGTTACAGAAGCGATGTTTTGAGGGTGTAATAACTGAAGCCCCCCAAATCTCAAAAATTCGCATTTAAATAAGATCCGATTTTTTTAACTTTATCTATTGAAGAAAAATATTCAAACTAAAATTAATACAATCTTGTTCTTAAGAAATAAGTAAATAAAAACGTTACTAAACCTCTTTTATTTAGGTTTTTATTGTTTATTAATATAATTTTATTTACAAATTTAATTATTACATTTTAGATTCACGTCATGCCAAGCTTTCCGTAAAGTTCTAAACGAAATCAGTGATCTAGCCGGGCAACGGGAAGTTGTTGCGGAATCCCTACAACTACAAATTATTCAAGGCATTTCATTACTATCCAAAACCCTGAGGGATGAACGAAAGGTAAGTATTCGTCATTGTATTCTCTCAAATTTTTTACTTATTGTGTGCATATTTTCCGCCTTAGAAATGTCTTTCCAACGGCACGTATTTACATCAAAACCTCACCACACAATTGGCCTCATTGGATAGAGCAAAACGTAACTATGAAAAAGCTTATCGTGATTCAGAAAAAGCTGTTGACAACTACAAAAAGGCTGATATGGACTTGAATTTAAGTCGAGCCGAAGTGGAGCGATACAAGAACATAATGACGGCAAAAATTCAACAGTCGGATGATGCGAAAAATGAATATGCTAATCAGTTACAGAAATCCAATCATCTCCAGCAGCAGCATTATCATGAACTATTACCAGAGGTAAATTACCAAATAAATACAATAAAATTTATAATTAATAAATGTATACCATTTAAAATTTTTTTAGGTATTTAATCGCCTGCAAGAATTGGATGAGAAACGTACACGTGGTATAAGAGAATTCATTATTGGAGCTGCTGATGTTGAATCCTCAGTAGCACCAATTATTGCCAGATGTTTGGAGGGCATGGTAAAAGCTGGAGAATCAATTAATGAAAAAGAGGACTCTTACAAGGTCATTGAAAGGTATACTAAAAACACCTTATTGTATATCAAATTGAAGAGACGTCCACTAACGATTTCCTTTAATAGGTATCAATCTGGTTTCACACCACCAAGTGATATTCCCTTTGAGGATTTGTCAAAACTCGATACCCTCGATTCATCGCAGGAATCCCATTCTAATCATGTACAGTCCAGTCATTTAACCATTAAGGGAACCATGAGTACTAATAAAATTAAAAAGCGAGTAGGAATTTTCAATATATTTGGCAGTAATAAGGTAAGATTCATTTTCATAATGGTTTTTCCAATACAGCATTTTGCTGTTACCTTTTTGTTTTTGGCCGAGTACACATAATTCTATCAAGTCTAAAATATTCCCTCGAATTCTTCTGCCGTCCTACCAAGAACTAAGCTTTGGCTTCTTGACAATTCAATCCCATTTAACATTATGACTAGACAAGCCTGATAAAATAAAAAGGACAACCCTTTTTGAAAAAGTTATACCTTTCCCCTAGCCTCGTGAGTTTTGAGCCGGAGTATTGTCGTGGTGAATATACAATTCGGCCATATAATTCGATATGGTACAGCCTGGTGAGGCTCCATGAAATAACTTCCCAAAATAAATAAAAATAATGCGTTATGGTAGTATATTGAGACATATTTGGAGGCAACGTATATACTTCAAAAGATTCTCAGATATTTCTCGAAACGTACTGCTCGTTCATAGATAAGATACTGCCTGACAGACGCCGTACTTCAGTATAAAATCGAGTAGTCGAGCACCGATTAGAATATTGTAAATCATCTATGGTATTCACATTTTTAAACAAATTGAGAAAAAATAAATGTTAAAATATCTAAAAAATTGAGAATAAATAAATGTAAAAATATCTAATAGCAATATATGTTTGGAATCGTATATTTATGTATATACCGGTATGAAATGAGCGTTTGTTTTAAAATAAAACAAACAAAAATTTCCATAGCTTTTAAACGTTTAGAAATTATTTGATGTGCAAAATTTAACAATGCTGCCATTTGCTTTCGACTCTCCATCCAATATCGTTTGCAATCTTCATTTCTCACACCAAAATCATTATTTCTGAACCGTTGAAACCATCTTTTGCATGTTGCTTCTGATAGAGCATGATCACCATATGCCTCGACAAGCATTCGATGCGACTCTGCAGCACTTTTCTTCAAATGAAAACAAAAAATTAATGCAAATCACACATTCTGGTACAAAATTCGACATTTTTAACAAGATGAAAAAATATGATATCTGATCAATGACTTGATGTATACTAAATATTTTTCACAGATGTTATAGCAAACAAACAAAACAATAAAGGCTCGTTCACAACAAATGTTCCCTATCGAGACATTTGTATCTCGCTCACTTCATACCGGTATGCCGGTATTGTCGACATTTGGGAAGTGCCCAGTTAATAAAGTTTATTTTTAATGAGTTAATTGTTTGCTATGTCTCACGACAATTGTCCACTTTTAAAAGGTGTTCGGTTTTTAGAGTGTTCAAGTTTGAGAGGTTTCCCTGTACTTGAAAGGTCCTTATGAAATACGTTTAATTGTTTCGAAATAGAGACATAATAAAGATACTCTAACAACCCTTTAATTTATAACTTGGAGTTGTACAACTTCTCACCAATGGAGGCGCTATTTAGACAAAATTTAGGCATCGACTATAAATGTTTTTAACCTGATGGTGAGACTTATAAGCGTCTCCAGATCTAAAAATACTGGCACGGATATGTTTGTTTTTCGTTTCTAAATGTTTACGACTTGATAGAATATTGTATGCGAGCCTTTAGTAGATAGTAAATGTTTTTGATTCATACAATTCGATATTAAGACAAACTGTTTGTGTATATTTTGGATAAAAACAAAAACTTTATTACTTACAACAATTTATATATTTTTGTTTAAATACTCATAAGGTCTCAATTTTTTCGTTTCCATATTTTCTTCTCCATTATTTATCTTTGCTTTTCGTCTGCAAATTATTTTTATGTTTTTTTGTGTATTATGTTTGGTTTTGTGCTCATGTTCCGTGGTCATGGATATATCGTGCATTTTCTCCGATTGCAATGTCTTTACTTCTTATATGAAAAACACACACTATGTATTTTCTCAACGCATTCTCCTCCACCAACAAATAAATGGACGTTAATTCATTTTATAACGCCATTTTGATTTTTCTTATTTACTTTGCATTTAATGTAAGTACAAAATATCCAAAGTATTTGTAAAATGAGTTTTTATGTTATTGTTTCTCATCCTCCCTTACTACTACCATTCATATTTCTTTTTTCCCTACATTTGAATTTTAATATCTAGCAATGGAGTCTAGATAATTTGAATTATTGTTAATTTTACTTTTGTTGTTTTTTTAATATTTTATTATAAATTTATTTGTATGATTTCTAATTTTTTTCTACTCTTCTAAATACGTTACATACACACTCCTATATATGATGTCCCATATACTTCCATACAAACATACACACTTATCGAAATTATACCAAGCTTTAATAATTATTATACCAATATTTGTGATCCATTTCTGATAGAATTGGTTTTATTATTATATGTATTATAGTCATGAAGTTCCGTTTATTTGTTCTTTAAGAAATCCAAACAATTTTAAACAAATGTATGCGCGTATACCGCGTGGTTTTAGAAGTGAATCGAACAAAAATAAAACAATTGTCACGCTGCAATATGACCTATTACAGAAATTAAAAATGAGATTACTGGCTACATTCAAGCTTGCTAGTAATATCCGTTGTTGGATACTGATTTTCAATATTTTTAGATAATGGAGTTCGGTTTTTTTTGTCACTTTTCGGCTTTTGTAATATATTGTTGAATAAATATATGTAATGAAAATCGATTAGTTCATGCAATACAGTCTAAGTAGACCTATAAATTCAGGATAAATAAGAGTTTAGTAGGTTGGAGTTGCATAATCGTACATGCAAAAAATTGATTTTGATGTTGGGAACAAGCATTGCAATTGATACCAATAAAAGAAAACTTCGTTGTTCTAAAATTCCGTTTCGGAGGAAAGATTTTTTTTATGTGTAATTGGGCCAAAACTACCCTAGTCTTTGTCGTGGGAGGCTTCTTTCCCCGTGTCTATGGAAGGCGATTGGACTTCGAGAATAGGATTAACCTTATAGCTCCTCATAGCTTTCTCATAAATCCTGATATGCTAACTGATCTAGGAACTCTGGATCTCACGCTCAAGATGATAAAATCGACCCTGGCATTATTTAACAGTGGATGGTTACTGCGATAGAAACTTGCACACTCATATCATAAAGTCTATTAAAAACAGCAGTCGGTATCTGCTTTTAAATTTTTGCTCGTCATGGCGTCATAGCGATTAACCATTCGTAGATTTTGTATGTTTCAAAATGTACCTAAAGTATTTTCTAGAAACAAAAACGTTTTTTTATATTCCTGCCGTTAATACACTTAAAAGCGCCTATCCATATACCTTAAATTGAGAAAGTTTTAGATTTTTGAATACAAGATATTTTCCAAATATATGTTGTTGTTGTTGTTGTAGCCCTTTGGAGTTGGTATTTTCGAGTTTTTCGGGAAATAAGCATACTCCAAATGGGGGTTTGCAGTCCTTGGACAGGGTTGAAAACCCTGTGTCCGCCCGGGCCGTAGACCCGACTGCAACGAGGGCGGTCCAAATATATTGTTTTTATTGTGTTGCGATAGCCCCAAGATTACCTTTCTAGTTACCTTTCTAGTTGGTTTCAGCAAAACTAAAACACGTTTTTATGTAATCGAGTAAAAAATAGAAGACAAGGTTTTCTTTTTCAGCGAACAAAGATTGCTTTCCCTTTTTCAGCAGGCTTTACTGTTTCAGCCGTGTTTTCTGCTGTGTCTACTAACAAGTTTCTTTGGGTGTAGTTACACGTGCGCACATAAAATATATTTGGCTAGAGCACCATGTTACTTTTTAACAGGAAGCATGCCCTAAACCTGGGGCAGGTCTGCATCTGGCAGAAACGAAAGAGGTCTATACTGCACCAAATGGTTTAGTATGAATGCTATGTCCTATGTCCATTTCTGGTGCGATGCCTGCGCAGCACCAGCCATCTCAATGGCACAAGTTGCAAGTATCGTTAGCTTCAATTATTGGATCGCAGCAACAACTTTTGATGGAATCTATTGCAATTTAATTGCAAAATTACCTGGGATCCAACGTGAAAAAATGGACGACAAATGTCACGTATAGCTGCTGTGGCAGCCGCTAGCTAATGAGTTTGACTTATCGGATCAATCCTTTGTATACATCTCACTAATGTGGGAGTGAATATGTTCGGTCTTTCTTTTTGTTGTTTTTTTATTTTGTATTTACTGCTGTTTATTCAAAGTTGAATCCGAAATTAACAACAATTCTCGCCGTGACTTTCTGTGCAAAAAAATATTAAGCGCTTTTTTGGATTGTTCTATTCTACCTTTTTTGGGAAATTTACCGATTTTTGGTGAAACAATTCTGGCAACGCAGCTCAAAAGCTCAAATTATAATAAATAGCCATAATATTTATCATAAAAAGGCCGTCCTTATCAATATTTACCTATATCCAGAGTAACGGGTTTTGACCACAAAAAAGTGTATTTCACTTTCATTTTTGATATTTTCCAACGTTTTTTTTTTTGTTTTTTCTATGTATTTCAATATTTAAATTTAATTTTCAAAATCACAAACGTTTGTATTCATAATCATCGAATGCTTTTTATATTGGCTTTTCACAAAACAAAGTTATTAATTTTTTTCATCTATTTGAATAATCTTATATGTTACCATCTCTCATCATTTATACTGATACATCTTACAACAACACCAAAAACTGAAAAAATGATTTTTAATGACAAAATAAAAAATCAAAAATTGTTTTCAACTTATTTCCAAACACTTTGCTTATACAAAATGCAAAACAAAACTGTGATACAATTTCAATTATTCTCTCTGTCACAGCAACAGAAGATTATTGAAGCATGTATCACTATGAAGGTATGCCACAATTAAAATAAATACTAAAAAATATTTTTGTCTTAAAACAGAATGTTCTATTGTTAAGAAAAAAGATCTAAAATATATTTTCTAGAAATATTTACTAACTTTTTTATGTTAAATTAAAAATAAAAAGGATAATAATATTTAAGATTTTTTACACGCTCAATCCTATCACTTATGAAATATTAAAAAAAATTCGAAAAATTGAATTTTGATAGCAATTAGTCACAGAATTCACTTTCATGATTTTTTATTTATGTTACTCTTGTCAAGATTAGAGTGAACGTTAAACAGGACTGTTCAGCAATTTATGTTACATTTACCTCATAAACAATCAATGTTCCTGGTTCTTGCCTTAATAAATAATTTTTTGTTTTTATTTTTTATATATTTTGAGAATACTTTTTTGTATTCATTTTCATTCATTATTCATTAATTTAATTTGTGATTAAATGATAGATTTTTCCAAAATAAAAATTATTTATTCCAATTTCCAAATAGAGTTAGAAATTTAAGATTTCAATCAACAAACTTTTAGGTTTTCTATGTTAACAACATTATGCATACCCAGAAAAAAATATTTGTGTTTAATGACCTAATGAATTTTGAATGATAAAAATTTAATAACGGAAATGATAACAATTTTAAAATATCTCATACAACTAAATTATAAATCATCCAATTAAATTACGATTGGTTTTAGTTTTTATTACCAAACTCATTGAATCAATTAAAATTTTAATAGACATGTTTTCAAATTTAAAATTCTAAATTTGTAAGCAATTTAAACTTATATACATATTAGACGTTCATAGTTCAGCAACATAACGTTATTTGCGTTCTTGTAGCATTTGATAACTACGTCGCCGTTTTCAGCAGGTTTTCTGTTACAGCAGAGTTTTTTTATTATTGTTGTTTTACAGTAAATAAACTAAAGACTTTGTTTGACTGCTTAACCACCTTACAACTACTCACTTGCGCTTCTTATGCAAGAAACAGAACAGTCCTGGATTCATGGTTCCAGTTTCATTTGTTATGATTTTGCAAAATTATAATTCTGTTTGCTCAACTTGTTCTCTGTGCATGCTCAATGTTATTCGTTTCATCAATGTCAACCCAATTTTGCTCTAGCTCAAATGTAACATTACTTGTTTTGTAACATCTGTAGATGGGAAATAAGCAAATGAAAATTCTTAATTTATTTGTATTTTTTATTTAGAATTCACTCACTGCGGACGGACAAAAGGAAGATTTCAGCGATTTACCACCAAATCAAAGGCGTAAAAAGCTACAAGCCAAAATCAGTGAATTACAACAGAAAATTCAACAAGAAACAGCGGCACGTGATGGTCTCATGAAAATGAAAGTGGTCTATGAAGCCAACTCATCCTTAGGGAATCCCATGACCGTTGAAGGACAGCTCAACGAATCCGAACACAAATTGGAGAAATTAAAGATCGATTTGAAAAAATTCCAGGGGTACTTGGAGAAAGCAAATCAAATACCCATTGCAAATAATAGTCCGCAAGCAAATCGTACCAACAGTATGAACAATGGACATCGATCGTCAAGGTAATTATAATTTTAAATTAACCAAAAAAATCTCGCATGTCTAATGGCGATAGACAATATAAATATTGGGCCCTTCAGACGTTTAAAATTTCCGAGCACTAATATATTTTGGTGTAACGTGTTATTATGCATATATAAGCACGAATTTTGTTTAGAGTCCTGCACCAAGTTTCATGGAAATCTAGAATCCCCAAGTTCTAGATACATTCTCTCAACAATGATTTAAATTCTAAGCATAGAATGCAGTGATCCGAAATTGAAGCACAAAAATGCCCGGAATCACAACAAGAAGATATACTTATTTATAAGATTTATAACCATTTAGTTTGGTACTAACAACATATATTTTCTACCGAAAAGAATATAAAAGTATACTACTACAACATTCCCCCCTTAACTACGGTTAAATAATGTTCACGCTTAATTGCCCATACTTCTGATTTCCGTTTATTTTTCATGTATTTTATACAAAAATACACATTTATTTACTTATTTATTTAATAAAATACTCTCGGTTAATTGCCCAAAAAATTTAAATACCAAATAAAAAATCCCTAGATTTTCCTTCGTATAATTACACTATTATACATAATATTATTTCCACAAACATATGTTGCATTTAAGTTATAATAAATGTGGCAAGAACAATCAACTCCAATTTGATTTATTTGTTAGGAATTCCCGGGATTTTGCCATATTTTCGCTCCCGCTTTCGCGGGAATAATGTGCTGGAATTCCCGGGAATTTTTTCACAGTATTTTATATGAAACATTAACAACTATACCACAAAAAATGATTTTTAGTACTATTGGGATAATTTAGACTTAGTAGAGAGGATTAACAATAAAGAAACTATGGAGTAAAATAGTTTAAGTAATAGCTTTCAATTACTTTCGAAATTGTATTTTACTATTTCAATATGTCACTATGCAATAATTTGTCCGACATACATAGAGGTGGGTCCTAGTCCAGATTGGCTACCAATACTTTTACATGGCCCTCCTGAGTTATTATAGTGATACCTCAATGAACCCGCATTTCGATGGACTATTAGACTATGTAAGCCCTTATAAACAGCACAAAATTTCAAAATATTTGAATATTTATTGCAATGATATATGGAAATGACATCCTTTGTGATCATATCTATTTTTAAAGTTAATTTTAAATGATTTCATAGTTTTTAAGTAATATTAACAACCTAGTACGTTTAATTCTATAAAACTAATTTTAATGTCGCCATTACATTTGACTCCGTCTTACGAACGTGTTACCGAAATACCTTTTTTTTATTATCCAAACAATTTTTTAATTATTAAAAAAAAAACATCTTTTGTTTCTTTGAAACCTCTACTGAGACTGTCCGGTTTGAATTATTCATTGACATGTTGACTATTTTGGTGGGATTTTCTGGCTGATTTAAGAGATGTTGAAATTTACTGTAGGGGACTTAATTGTTGAGATATAAATTGCAATGCCAAACTTTAGAGGCTCCAATAGCACCTGATGTTCTACGATGTTTTGCTAGAGGCAGAAATTTTGGCATGGAAGAAGAAAGTGAGAATTTGTGGCCGAAAGTTCGTCCAGGGCGAATTTTATGTACCCCCACAATGGCTTTCGTATTGATTTCTATATTATAAGTTAGTCCATATGGAGTCTATGTTAGATAAAAATGCAGAATAAATAGCTATATAAGCCTCAAATTTAGTGTACCCCCATCCTATGGTGTAGGGTATAATTACTTGATATAAGGTTAAATGGTTTGAAGTTAATGGCCTGTTCCTGTATATCGAACGAAAGCTTTCATTCGTATTCCAAACGAAAGAAATTTGATTTTTGTTCTTTTATTTCGAAAGGCAAGTCACTTCGTCTTTTGTTGTCGAGTAATAAACGAACATATACAATAAGTGTCAAGAAAAAAGTAAAAACATTGCTTACATTTGAATAAATTCTCAGGCCAAAAATTTAAAAATACTAATTTTTAATAATCAATGTATTCTCATACAAACGAATCGAACTTTCAAAAATAGAAAAACCCAAATTCATTCGAATTCGAGTGACTGCCTTTCATTCGAACTGGTTTTCGTTCGATATACAGGAACAGGGCATAAATTTGGGTAACATTTGGAAACCTAAAAGTTTTACGAATATATAAATATAACAGCAGACACCGATAGCTGCTGCATACTTTTTCTATAACTGTACTCTTGGGAGCCACCGTGGTGCAATGGTTAGCATGCCCGCCTTGCATACACAAGGTCGTGGGTTCGATTCCTGCTTCGACCGAACACCAAAAAGTTTTTCAGCGATGGATTATCCCACCTCAGTAATGCTGGTGACATTTCTGAGGGTTTCAAAACTTCTCAAAGTGGTTTCACTGCAATGTGGAACGCCGTTCGGACTCGGCGATAAAAGGGAGGTCCCTTGTCATTGAGCTTAACATGGAATCGGGCAGCACTCAGTGATAAGAGAGAAGTTCACCAATGTGGTATCACAATGGACTGAATAGTCTAAGTGAGCCTGATACATCGGGCTGCCACCTAACCTAACCTATAACTGTACTCTTTAAACCCACTGTCTCTCTACACGCAAAGAAAAAAACGTTTGGAAAACGTGTACCGAAAACGTTTTGCTTTTGTTAGAGTTTTTTGAATTGCTTCGAAAATTTTAAACTTTTATCACCAAAAAAATTCGTTTGTTATAAAATTTTTATTTTTTCAATAAAAAAAGTTATTTTTGAAACAACAACACAGTCCATTTCGTTTATATCAAACACTGTTCTTTTCTGACTTTAGGTCTTTAATAAGACACATTTTACAGTTCAAAATTTAATATAGTACAATGTAATGTTGAACATTTTTTCGGAATCTTCCGAATATATCTGGAATATATGTAAAAAAAAAACAAAAGCAAAAAAAAAACTTTGGTCGAAGCAGGGATCGAACCCACGACCCTTGGCATGAGAGTCGGACGTAGCTACCACTGCTCCACGGTGCCAAACTAAATGTTTGTTTCTGTTAAATAAACTTTGTTTATTCGGTTCGTGGGCGCCGCAAGCTATGCTATATAAATATAACTTATATGGATATTTATCTATTGATGACCATAACTGGTACATAGCTCAGTGGTTAGTGTGTTGGCTTACAAAGTGCATGGTCCGCGGTTCGATTCTCCGTCCAGGCGAAAGGTAAAAAAAATTTAAAAATTTATAAAATCGTATAATTTCTTCTACATTGTTGGTATTACAGGAAAAGGTGTTAAGAACTAAAAATCCTCGTGGATGTGAGAAAGATGTGAGGGACAATGCAATTAGCAAGAAAAAAATGTTTTTTTTTTTTGAGCTAGTCTTTATGAAATTGTTTTTACATCCTGGAAAAGAATAAACGTTTATCACAAAAAGTATATACTTTTCTTCCAAATACACTTCCTTACAGCGAAAAGCAAATGAGAAACGAACTTTGTTTGTCTAAAATTTCGTTTGGGAGGAAAGAATTATTTTTTTGCGTCTATCAGGTGTTTACTATATGACACTTGTTACTCAATATATGTATAGATACTAGGGCTGTCACCCAGGATAAATCCCGCCCCGAAATCCCGGTGCTGTCGGGACGGGATTTTTCGGGATCCCGAAAAATTAATTCCAATTTGTTAAAATTGTGGGGTTTATGATTGTTTATTAATAAATTAGATACTTCACTCAGTGTAAACGGCCCTTAGATTTCATTACCGACAAACTGAGTTAATAAATATTTATGGTACACCTTGAGTATGAATTTATTATACATGAGGTATACTAAACAGCACAATTTCATCAAAAATCGAATTCGTGCCATATAAAATAAAAAGCAGTGATAAAAAGTCTGTCGAAAATATGACAAGATCGCATTTATCCTATAAAAATGTGGATGCCTTAATATTTTTACCTTAATCGAAGTACAAAAGGAATACGAAAATACGCTTAATCTAACATAATCCTTAAAATGTTTTGCTGAGTAAGATAGCGATATGAAATGTTTTTTTTTTTGTTTTATTTATTTTTGTCATAATATTTTTGTTTTGATTTTCATCACAATTTTGAGTGTTCGTTAAGGATGATAGCAATTTAAAATTACTTTTTAATTTACTCTTATGTTCTTTGGTGTTTTTTGTTAATAAAATTGAATTATACTAAATTGGCTTAATGTACAACAATTTTTTGGCGCTGTAGATTGTTGTTACTTAAAATATTTAAAGAAACCCGAAAATTTCGGGATCCCGAAAAACATCAAGGAAAATCCCGGGATCCCGGGATTCTATATTTTGAAATCCCGAATCCCGGGATTTTTAAAAATCGATCCCGAATGACAGCCCTAATATATACCATGTTCCTAACTCAAACTATCCTCTAATGTTTACATCTTACGATCCACAACTTATCCATACTACAGTCATTGTTTCCTAACTCTAAGGTAGAGGTGTGCGCGTGAGTGAAATTTCATTCACACTCACGCACATTCACGAAGCAAAATATTTATTCACGCACAATTTTTTTCTTTGGTTAAATGGCGGAGATAGATTCTCGCATATGCCAGGGTTCTTCGAGCAGCTGTCCTAGCTGGTTGATTGTAACGATATCACTGAGTGATGTCAAATATTCACGCACGATACGTTTGGTAGCCACTCACGCATGTTTACGAAATGAAAACCACTACTCACACACGAACTAATTTTAAAGACTCACGCTCACGCACGATTCACGACAATTAACGTGACTCACGACATTTTCCAACCGGGAAAGAACAAAGGTAACAAAATTAATAAATAGGATATAGTTCGAAAGCTAAATACATTGTTGGCAACACTGAAATGAGCAACTAAAAAAATACTAAGCTCTCGGGAAAATAATTAAAATTTGGTGGTAAAAAGTTTGTAGTGAATCGTCCATTATCAATCGATTCAATCTCCAGATAATAAGTGTCACCTGATTATTGAAGTTTTTCTGTGACAACTAAGAATCATTAAGAAAATCAACAAATAAACTGTGCTTCTCCTCTGTTGAGAAATTGTGAATAAGAAGAAGATACGATTTATTCATTTGCCGCCATTTATCAACACACTGAACTTGGGGGCAGCTTCGAAGAGACTGAGTTTTATTGGAAGTTGTCTCCTCTTTATGTATGCATGTTTGCAGATATTCCTATTAGAACGCTGGAAGCAAATTAGAATTTTTTGGGACTTTACCAGTCCATTGGAAATAAAACAAATCCAATCAACAAAGATATTTGTTTTGCTTTAAATCCAGAGCTGTACGTGCTCAATTCCCGAACGTTCTATTTTTTTTAAGATGCCGTCAAATGCAAAAATATATAAATGCCCGAAATGCAACAAGAGCGTTGCTAACTAACATTCTGTTGGCTGCTGTATTTGCGATGACTATTACCATATCTCGTGTGTTAATATCACGAAGGAGCAACACGCATTTTTATACAAAATGAAGCGATTTTTATACAAATGTCCCAGTTGTATACGAAAGAAAATAAAAATTATGGATGCTGATGCTGACCAAACTTCTTCTCAAACATTGGATGACATCAATTGTACTGAATCTATTGATGCATCTGAATGTGCGGAAAATATTGATCTCAACAGCACTAACTCTGCTGACCTCAACATTCGCTTTGAATCATTTACATCCTCCATAGAACAACTGTTTCAAACTTTCAAAAACGAATTACAAAGGCAAGCCAAGGATATGAAGAATTCTATGAATATTATGAAAACTCAATTTGATACCGAGAATAAGAAGTTGAAGGAAGACCTTGCAAACTGAATTTCTTTTACAAAACAACTAGAAGCAGCGCATAATAATGCCATGAGTGAATTGCGAACTCATAACGATATTCAACAGCGGAGACTAAACTGTGCTGACATAATCATAAACGGTTTACCGGACGGTCTCCCAGACTTGCGAAAGACAGTAGTAAAAGTTGCTTCACTCTGTAAATGGCACACGGCAAGTCCGTTTTAGTGAAATTTAATTCTGTATTTACTCGAGACTGCATAATGGCAAATTATTATAATGGTGATAAGCTGTTGCTTCGTGACATTGATGGTGGGGATATTGCCAGCAGGGTTTATGTTAACGACCATCTACATCAGTCAGCCTCCAAACTGTTATACTTATGCCGAAATTTAAAAAGGCAACGGAAAATTTTATCTTATAAATTAGAGAATGGTGACAACCCTACGGTTATAGTAAATTTACTAAATCACACGACGCAATCTATGGATATGCAGCAATGCACAGACCTGTTTCATATGGTAGCACAAAGCCGTCAAAGGAGCCCCATTTTGAGTAGTACTGCTACTTTTACTTAATTATATTACAGATAGTCAAACGATTCTATGCTAACTGTTCATAGTTTTTTTATGAATTATTTTCCTAGAGATAGTAATATCATTTTCTTTCATTTTATGGATCTCAATAATATATCTAGCATTGCACATGACAGCTCATTCTTACGATCCCATTTAACTACATTTCAAGATAATTTAAATATTGGTCATTTTAATGCACAAAGCTTTAACATTCAACCATCATCATCCAAGCTGGCTGAAATAAAAAATATTATAGAAGGAAGTCTTTTGAATATAGTAGGTGTCAGTGAAACATGGCTTAAGCCTCACAATGTTAATGTAGGCATATCAGGGTATACCGTTTACAGGAATGATCGGCCTGATCAAAGGGCAGGGGTGGCTTTGTTTGTGTACGAAGAGTTCCAAAGTGGTACATATTGGTCAGAACTATAATGTTGCTGAATGTTTATTTGTGGAGGTAACTATTGCACGCGATAAAATGTTAATCGGGGTTGCCTACTTGCCCCATGGGGACTTTGAATCATCCGAGGCAGAGGTTCTGGATTTGCTTGTACGTTATTCCCATGTCATAATAATGGGTGACTTAAATAATAATTTATATGATTTGGCGAAGTCATATAATGTTAGGAGGGCATGCACCAGATTGGGACTGACGGTAATGCACAATAATATACCTACACACGTTGATGCTTTTCATCACTCTTCTTCACTATTGGACTACTTTTTAGTATCTTCGCCGTCTTGCTTGCGTTTCAGCAATCAATTTTTCTTTCCCCATATATCGAGACATGCATTCATATTCATGTCCTATGACTTTACAGTGCCACAACACAATAGTTATTGTATGTATGTATGTATGTAGAATGTATTACATTCTCATATTATGGGAACTGACTTCTCCCCTATTCTATTGACGTCTGATGTTGACATCCAGTTGAATATTCTAATGCAGGGCATAAATTTTATTCATTCTGCTTTTCCTAAAATGAGAAGAAATTTATTTGTGAGTAATCGCAATAATTGGCTTACATCCCCTAGTGTACGCTATAGTCAATCATTGTCTGACCTGGCCTATAGGGCCTTTTTGGCGAACCGTGACCAGAAGAACTGGAGGGCTTATTGTAGGGCAAGAAATAGGGCTAAGGACGCAAAAAAGAGGGAGAAGAGAAAGTGCGGATAAGCGCGATTGTAATACAGTCGATGTTGATGAACTGAATTTTTGCAGAATCAGCTTAATACGGTAGGAGAAGCTGACCACATTTTTGGTAGTGCTGAAAGCGAAGGAGGTTTTTCCTTTAGTTGCATCTCGCATGACGAGTTGATTACTGCCTTTTCTTCTATCAAGTCGAATGCCCCTGGCAATGATGGTCTCCCTTTAAAAATTTATAAAATAATTTTTCCACATATCTGTGGCATGCTGCTTCATTTGGTTAATACCATTATAATGACTTCGACCAGCTGGTTTGAAAACAGCCAAAATTAAGCCTATAAGAAAGAAATCGGATAATGTACGCTCAGACAGTTACAGACCAATATCGCTTTTACCAATTTTGTCGAAGATTACGGAATATGTCTTAAAGGTACAACTCAATTCACATTTAGAACAGCGGAGTTTACTCAGCGATTATCAGTGTGGCTTCCGCTGTCGCAGAAGCAAATCAATGGGGCTACTATGTTAGGGTTGACTGAAGCCATTAGGCGAAATATTTCGAATAGTCGAATATGTTCACTGCTGTCTTTGGATTTAGAAAAGGCATTTGATAAAGTAAAGTAAGTATTGTCTGCTGATTCGCAAATTGCATTCTAAATATCGTTTTAGCACTGTGGCATGTAAATTATTATTGTCCTACCTGTCCAATTAAATGACAAATGTTCACAAATTTTGTCCGTCCGGAGTGGTGTACCCCAAGGATCTGTCCTGGGACCACTTTTGTTTATACTGTTTATAGATGATTTATTCAATGAAATAGATTATTTTTGTTTGCCTTTTTCTTATGCGGATGATATCCAACTGCTTTTCACAGGAGAAGTGCAACATATTGATGTCCTTCAGGCTAAAATTAACTATGTCATGAAATCCCTATTCGATTGGATGAATTCTAATCATTTTTCCATAAACGCTATAAAAACGAAAGCCCTATTTTTTCCTGCGAACTCCTGCCAGGAGCTTCGTTTGAATTATAATGGTGTACTCATTGAGTCCGTCCGTAGTATTAAGTGTCTTGGGGTCACTGTTGATGACAGGCTTTGTTTTGACCATCATATTGACAACATAGTTAGGCTAATCAACTGGAATTGCGTCAATTGTATAACTCGGATATGATGTTACCTTACTCGGTGAAGGAGAAGTTGATACATGCATTAGTTATGCCCCACTTACTTTATTGCATAGAGGTGTATAGCAGTACAACGGGGGAGAACTTGTGAAAGGTGAAATTAGCAGTGAATAGAGTAGTACGTTATCTATATTCGCTTGGACGGTTCGACGCTTCTTAGGATGTTCCTTCTCGGAATTTGTTGATTTAAGATCTCTGTTGTTATTTTACAAGATTTTTAAGACACAAACTCCTCTTTTCTTGTCAACTTGTTTGCTTTTGGATGCTCTCGTCGCAATCAATTGATTATTGCAACTGTCAGTCGAGACATGAATTTCATGTGAGAATTGGTAGACTGTATAATAGTCTGCCAAATGCATTGAAGCATTTTGATCCATCCTACAACACCTACCGAAAGAACCTTCTTCAATATTTTACATCAGCTTGATGATTAAAGATAAAGATAATTGACTGAAACATAATGCAAATAGTGGTCTCCTGACTCGCGAAATAAAACATATTTTAATTTCAATGGGATCCAAGAACATTAACAAACGCAAAAAAATAAAATTAAAAAAATGTATATATAACATTATTGATTATTGATATAATATTGCTGGTTCAATTGTTTATATAAGATTGTTGTTTATTTTTATTAATTTATATTTAATATTTTTATATAATATTGTAATGTCCGTTAGAGTAGTACATTGTAATTCGTTAAATTGGCCCTGTAAATGCTTTGAATTGCTTAAATAAATGGAAAAAAATAACATAAATAAAATTTAGGTACCATATCAGAAAGAATTAAATGATTTTTTTTTTCGTGAGCCTGATTTTGCAGAAATTTTGTTTACGTACATTCACGAACTGATTTTATTTCTCACGCAGCGTGTCGTGCACGCACAACATATTTGTTTTCGCCAAGTTAATTCGAATATGGTAGTGGTATAAGGTTTAACCCTCACTTTGGTCAAATATTTATTAGTGTACCCATACCCTTAAATAAATAAATTGTTTGCTTAAGCTTTTTATACCTTTTCAAATAAAAATTTGTATATTGAATCGTATTTAACTAATTTTTAAACTATTTTCTTCTAGGCATTCCAATGGCAGCACCGAGGACAACAACTATGACGGTGATTTCCAACCAGACGATGCTGGAAGTTTAAGCAGGTCAGATTCTGAGGATAATGTGGCGCAAATTCAAAATGGCCATAATAATAACAATAACGGGTACACTCATGAGTCTCTTTGATTGCAAAAATATACAAAATAATTTTGTCTATATTCATAAAACATTTCTATTCATTTTTTTTTTCATTTCGAATGTATTTTATGTCTCCCATTCTTATTTACCTCTTTTATCACAATACATTGCATTTTTCTTTCTATCATCTAATTTCATTACACATTAAACATAGTCGTATAAATTATGGGTCGGCCTGACCGTGTTTTTGCTCCTGTCAAGCGTCGCATACGCAGTACGAACTAGGCTGAGAAGTGATGGTCCTGACCAGTATTGTCTGTAGTTTTACTTTTTACCTTTCATATTGACTAATGTATCATACGACTTACAACGATTTTTCAAATCCGAAAAAAAAACATTTTTAGGCCAAATTCCATTGTTGGTTCCCATTCATTAGATATACGTAGTAAATGGGTGTACCCCAAATTGTTTCAATCAGCTATATCGTTTATCGCTCGTTCCCCATTAAAATTTTGTGTCAGTTACAATCAAATTTGTTCATTCGTTGGCGCATTAAAGCGTTTGTAAAGTAGCAGTAAGGGATGTAAGGGATTTGGGAGCCACCGTGGTGCAATGGTTAGCATGCTTCGACCGAACACAAAAAAGTTTTTCAGCGGTGGATTATCCCACCTCGGTAATGCTGGTGACATTGCTGAGTGTTTCAAAGCTTCTCTAAGTGGTTTCACTGCAATGTGGAACGCCGTTCGGACTCGGCTATAAAAAGGAGGTCCCTTGCCATTAAGCTTAACATCGAATCGGGCAGGATAGGAGAGAAGTTCACCGCTGTAGAATCACAGGACTGACTAGTCCAAGTGAGCCTGATATGTCGGGCTGTCACCTAACCTAAGGGATTTAACCGAAAATATTGGTTATATAATTATGATATCTGAATTCTAACCATATTTCTTTACAATCACAACTAAATCAGAACTGATTTCAACAAAATCTGACAAGGTAACATAAATCTCGCCAGAAATTTGAAGATTGATTTTTTTTAATCGGTAAAGATTTTGCACTTTAGCTATTACAAAATTATAAGCAAAAAATTAATTTTACTTAGTAGCAGTATGTCCTTTCGACTAAATCTACAATATGTACGCGCCCCCCTTCATTTATGATTATAGCATTTTATTTACCAAATAACACAACACATTTCGTACCATATAACAAATGACACAGCAGTACTACAAACCAAAGAATAATGATGATACAACGAACAATAATTAGTAAAATTGCTACGATTCCAAAACATATTTTGAGAATGGTCGTGAAAACGTCCCAATCAATCCTTAAACATTTTGACTTAATATAGCGAGAACAAGTCTCTGCTTTCATACCTTACCATATCCAAAAGATCATATTTTGGTTTCTTTCAGTCAAACTGGATCACTTTTAGACCAAAATAACATTTTGTAATCCAGGCAAACCATCAAGTTTCAAACAGAACTGTGAATTATGTCGAAATCTCTTAAAAACAGATTTTATATTCAAAAAATGTTAGAATATTCTAAATTTTGCATAGACTGTTTCTTTGATAGCTCAAATTCGAGCACTTAAGGTCAATAAATGCTGCTTTTCATTTTCAGCAGATTTTTCATCAGATCTGCTACTGTTTCATTAGATTTTTTCCTATTACTATTAACAAAATTCTTCGGGTAAATTACTATCTCGACTTAGCATTCTTTGGTTTGGAAGTAGTTACATATTTAATTATATTTATTTCCATTAACATTTGTTTTCCATTGAACAATTCTGACTGCAAAAGACTTCAACTATTCCCATAAATATTTCATTTCATGTTAAAATTCAGCAGTTCGGCGAGTCCTGAAAGTGGATTAGGAACATCTCACACCTCATTGCCCGGATCGGGACAAGGCAGTGCACACGAAAATGCAATGGGTGAAGAGGCGTATTACGAAACAGAAATGGAACCCCTTCAACCACTAGGGACATGTAAAGCTTTATATCCATTTGAAGGTAAGAAAATTTTTCAGTTAAAGTTACCCCGTAGAGAAGATTTCAGTAATTTACTTGTTGTTAACTGACAGTTAAAGACTAACGCAGCCACATGAAAATGGCCGAAAAATATATAAAAATTTCCATTCATTAAAGTTTATATGAATGGCATAAATAGATAAAATAATACATATTTTACACACTTAGGATCTCTCTTTCTGGACATTTTTTTGTCATTAAATTCTAGGTCACAGCTTCGTCCAATCGACTTAAATTTAATACAATTAGGTTTTTATTATAACAGCCCAGCAAAAACTGTTTACTGGTGATAAATGGTCAACTTAATTGTAATGATTATTTGTCCATCTAATCACATAATCGTTCAAACCCCATTTATTAGTATTTCCGAGGATACTTTCACTGTGAATAACGAAATGGATTAAAGTCAGTTAATAATTCTATAAATATTTTTGACTGAATTCACTTATAAATCTACGAGTGTTATTACTAAGTACACAGAATTTGATTGAAATTTAAGGTGAGTACTATTTTCGGGGTTTTAACCAAAACACTAAATTAGAAGTGCATAAATATTAGAAGTCTGCATCGAATAACTTTTCACTACATGTATGCAATTCGCTGTCGAATATAGTACATACAATGTCTTTCTCTCAGAGCGCAAGTAGTGAAGTGAAGAGAACACTTGCTTGTCAAATACCACCAAGTGCTTATCCGAAACAATATGTGTTCCGAAAAAAAGGAACAATAAAAATGCAAGTACTTGGGAAAAAGTACAACATGGATTCTCTTCACTTCACGTTGTACCACAAGTATTTCTCAGTTATGTACGAAGCAAAACTATCCATTGTTCTTAGTCAAAGATATGTATGTATGTCACATATATCATATATTTATGTATGTCACACACTTAACGTTTGCCGTTCTTTATAACAAACCGAAAACATTTATTATGGAGAGTAACTGTTTTTATGTATTTCTGAAACTGCACGTGGTACATGGAGTACTCTATGAAGTTTTGTTCTCGCAACATACTCGACGTGATCACTCTGAGTACACTTCAATAAGAGAGAAAGAGGAATATGTGTTTGTTGGTAGTGAAGACATCAGAGTAGCAACAAGAAGTTACTCGTGGCTTTTGGTGTTCATCAAAATGTGTACCAATTGTTTTGCGACTCTCTCAAATAGATGTACTCATGTAGCAAGTACACGTGTACTCTTCATTTACAAATGGAATTGTGCAGACCTCTAATAAATATATCTGAAGACGATTGCATTTTTAAAAAGTCTTGCCCAATTATGGATGGAAAAGATCCAATGTCTTGATTACAAAACATTTTATATTTCTAAGTTAATTGATTAAAAAAAGTAACAAACTTGAAAACTGAACATAGTACTTACCTTTACATATATGTCTTTCGCCCAATATGAACTTATAAACCAGTGTTGATAATTCAAACGACCTGGGGGTTACTATGTAATTCGTTTCGATAACAACATCAATCGAAAACGAATTGGTGCCACTATGTATTTCGAATTCGAGATGTAAATTTTCTACAATCGGAAATTCTGTTTGGGTTTTCGAAAATGTAGCACCTATGCATCACGGTTGTAAATGTCAAAAGTGTTTGTTTCGAAAAAGTATCATTCGATTCCATTTGAGTTAGCGAAAAGGCGCACAATGTAAGTTATTTTTTATTTCTCATCCAAAATTGTGTAAGATATATTTTTTTAAAGTCATCAACTAGCAAAAGCCCACGTTCTAAACAGTACCAGTGAGGTAATGGTGGATTTTATGTCGAGGCATCCTGATTTGGCAAAAGGTTTTTTGAAGTCAAAATGATTAGAAGGTGATCTTAACATGATGGGTCCACCTGTACGTGATGTGTCAGGTTGGAAAAATTTCTTTAGAAGACTTGAGTGCCAATAAATTCGTCATAACTAATGCACCAACCAGCTTATCTACCGCAGATCAAAATTTATTGGAGAAAGATCTACCTGTGCGTACGGTTGACGATGAACAAGGAGTTGAATAACCACAGAGCTCAACAACTTCTCGTCCGTTTACCATTAGCGTAGCTAGACAATTTTCCTAGGGGGGGCTATAGCCCCCCTAGCTAAAATTTATAGACTGAACTTATAGGTTCAATTAATGTTTTATTTCATAAAATTGAATAAAAAATTAGACATCAAAATAACTCGACAAACAATTTATAATAAAGCAACTAAAAGTAGTTCCACACTTTTCCCAGCAAAAAAATTGTGAGTTGTTCTAAAGGAACAACTTTAAAAGTACTTCCAAAAATGTCCTCAATTATTTTAACTACACAGAAAGTTTTTTTACTTAATTTTTTTTCATATTTTAATGTGTAATTTTTTGTTTTCTTTTTTTTTCAAATAGTTTAAAAAAAGAGTAAGAATAAATAAATTGGTACAAATTATTCAAATTTTGCCACAAAACTGCTAAATCCATTATAGAAAAATCGATAATTTTGGAAATTATTCCAGGAAAAACGTTTCAAACAAACGTCAGAATGCATTAAAAATCATAAAAACAATATAAAAATTATTTATTTGGGAAAACATTTTTTAATTCACATTCAAAACACTGAATTCGGATCTCACCTTAAGAAGTGATGCAAATTCATTGCAACGGCTGTTGAAACGGTGGACATTTGTCCTATGACAAGCTCATATTACATTCATTGCTTCTCCGCCAATTTTGCACCACTTCTAGACCAAAAAAGAACATTTTCACTACTTTTTTGGCAACGCTTTTTCGCAGCATTATTAAGATATTAATTTATGAAAGAATAGTTTTAATATCAATTACTATTTTTTTAATTAAATTGACTAAACTAAATCAATCATAAATTGACTAAACTAAATCAATCATAAGTTCAACCATAGCTTTATTTCATAAATATCTGACTTCAAACATTGCCATCGGCAACTGCTACCACAACCCAAGTAATTCGATTGTTCATGAAAGTCTTTAGCTGGAATTTGTGCGATTGTATATACTTGTTTAATTTTTATAAAAATTAAAAAAACTATTGCCATTTATTGAAAAATGGAAAATCATAAATAGAGTTTCAAATTCTGGGGGGGGCTAAAATTTTTCTGGGGGGGTCTAAGCCCCCTCCCCAGAGGCCTTCCTACGCTTATGCCGTTTACTCCTTGCCCTCCAACACCCACTCGTCGTGTGCACCAATCCAGCAAATCGATCTTGGTGTTGAGATCTACATTGACCAAGGAATTTTAACTTTATTTCGGGCCTTACCGCTATAGAACGCATTGTCGGGGCAGGCACATCCTTTATTTTGCCCATTACATAGTTGAATGCGTCCTTCGACAATCTGAAATTTTTAATAAAACTAACAACACACTCATTCAGGCGGTTAAATAAACAAACATATTCATATTTATTACCTTTTATCCGAAAGCGATGATATGTTTATGCCATCTCTCAATATTCTCCTTTCGGCACGTTCTTTATTTCTTTCAAACCACAAGCAACACTATCCATTTTATTGTATTTACTAAATTTGTTTTATTTTTTGTTTATCAATTTTTGACAGTCACTGACAATGCTGTCAAATTACAAATTTTTTTATTATTCGTAAGTGGTGCTTTTTTACGTTATAATCTGGCTATACTTTTTGGTGCATTCGATAGCATTACATAGTACGAAATAAAATTCGAATCGAAAACTATTCTCGAATAAAATTAATTATCGAAACGAATTACGTAGTAACCAAACTCCCTATTTCAATTAAAAAGCTGTGTGTGAAAAGTGTGTTTGCATTCAATGGTTTTCGATTAGACCATCAGAATTGGACAGCAACTGTGTGGACGAAATGAAGTACGTAACATGATGTTTTAGCCATTCTTATTCACACGTGACCTAGTCGCCGGATTTCAGCTAAAATGTTATTGGTATGAACCCCAATATTATTAGTCTTCCTTTAATGCTTCAAATTAAAATAAATATATATATATATATATATATATATATATATATATATATATATATATATATATATATATATATATATATATATATATATATATATATATATATATATATATATATATATATATATATATATATATATATATATATATATATATATATATATATATATATATATATATATATATATATATATATATATATATATATATATATATATATATATATATATATATTTTTTTTTTATATCAATTAATGAACATTTTTTTCTTGTCATTATTTGTAGCAACCAGTGAAGGTAGCATACCAATGAATGAAGGTGAAGAATTACAGGTGATTGAAATTGATCAAGGTGATGGTTGGACGCGAGTGCGACGCATGAACAATTCTAATGGCTGGGATGAAGGCTTCGTGCCTACAAGCTATATTGAATGTACACTATACGCTTAGACCCTAGATCAAACAAGATAAGTCTTTAAAAAATATAATTACTTTTATCCAACCGCATAAGACGAGCATATATACCAACAATTACAAGAAATCTACTACAGAAAAACTACACACAGTAAAAGGAAGCTGAAGTGCAAAAATCACAATTCATTCATGAAGCAGCATTGCGGAAGAGACTAAAACAAATAAAATTTTATGTTTTATTGTCGATGTATTCAATGGGAATTGCAGTTTTTTTATGTTAAAGAAAGCAGAAAGGGTACTTCTGTTCAGTTGACTTTGTCATTTGATTTATCCATGTATACATAAAATATCTATATTAATAATAATTTACGCGTTTAAGTTGTATATTTTTAAATTGTTTTCTTGTTTTTACATTCATTACCTATATATTAACGCATACATAAATACTTTATAGAATATAGAATTATTTTTTCCGTGACAGTTCCGTTCTTCAATAATAATTGGCATTTTTTCTTCAAGTTTTTCTGTTTAAACAACCAAACTTGGCAAACTCTAGCTCAGCTTCAAACAAAATGGAAAAATTTTGGTTATCATTTTGATGTGTGATTAATTTTTTGTCTTGCTGGTGCTCTATATTTAAAATAGTAATGATTTATTCAAAGTATATTTTTGACAAAAACAAATTCTTTTTTAATTTTATTTTTACAAAATCAAAAAAGAATTTTGCTAATATATTTAAATGATTCAGAAAAACCTAAATTTTCAAACATTTTAAATTTTGTAATTACAACAACAACGCAGGTATTTTTCTTTCCTTTTTTGCACAATTTTATATAAGGGCATATCATTTCGACATATCGAGGAAATGTCAAAATCCCTGACTAGGTGAGACTTCTTTTGGCCTAACAACTACTATATAGACGGTCCTCACGATTTTTTCTTGAGCATTTAGAAATTGATACTTTGAAGACGGTATATATCGTATCATATTTTTAATATAAATTTATGTGTACTGATCGCCCAGTTTTCTTCTTGAGCACCGAAAATAAGAATTTTTCAATTGGATTGTGTGGCCCTTTTTTGGACCTCCAATAGGACTTGTAGTAGATTGTATAGATTTTTTTTTTAAATTCAATTATGAAATTGTTTTCTATGGTAGATTGCAGCGTTTCAAATCAAATAATGTCTGATCAAATTGTCGTAAGTACCGGAGCGATACTATTTTATATGTAAAACAAAAGATGTATGCATAATATGATGGTCTTTTTGTTACATTATATAGCCTTTCTACTATAATGTCCTTTCAAAGATTCAAATTCAATTTGAAAGAGTGGAAATGTTGGGAATGAAGAAAACATTCATTCATTCAGTGGTAATAGCAAAAATGTTATTTGGTGAGATTAAACAATGAAATCTAATTATATGAGTTTATATGGTATGCAAATTAAATTGAATCAGTAAAATATAAATTAAAACAGTTTGAATGAAGCTATATTAAACAGAATTAAAGTTGAATAAAACTAAAACGATTAAATTAAATAACTAACTAAATTATATTAAAATAAACGAAGTTAAATCAAAACAAAATAATAATTTAATTAATTCCAATCAAAGCAAGACTTCAAAGAATGCTCGGTGATGTTTGAATTAAGTTCATCTTAATTGGGGTTTTCTAGGTTTGTGAATAGTTTGGCATTCGCTGAAAGAAAAATAATCAAAACTTTCATCCTGTTTATTAAAAAACTGGAAATTTGTCACAACTTTCCGTCTTTTAATTATATTCTCACTACGCTCATGAAGTAAAACAAATCATTTTCGATTGAACCTTAAAATATACTCAATATAAGGCACCAAGTCAAAAAGAAATTTTATTAAATGGAAGAAGTATCTAAGTAATTTATATTCTAACTACCAAAATGTTGTATTAAAATATTTCAATTCAATTGTGACCCATTTATTTCATCTTTCCGTCGTGCTTTCATCAAGAGATCCCTTATAAATATTGTATATATTTCTTCGTTTTTAATTCTATATTAATTATCATTATTACCATATTCTTCTTTAATTGTAGTTTTTTAATAGTTAAGTTAACATTTAAGCCATAAATTAATGATTTCTGAAGTCATAATATAATTGAGCTCTTATGGCCTGTATTTTCATATTGCAAGTATAAAATGTAATGAAAATTTCTTATACATACATAGTACATTATATGATATTTAAATTTATTGCAACAACATAAAATTAAAAAAAAAAATGTAAATCAAAGGGAACATTATTTTTTTTTTAAATTTTGATGCTTAATAAACGCCAACAAGTTAAGATATTTTAAGTGTAACAAAAAATACATATTTTTGTACAATACACATACTAAATCTTTCTATCCTTTCTGCTCCTTTCAAAGCGCCATCTGTCCCATCCACTAACTTTCGTTTTTATTATATTTTCCTTAGAATTAATACAAATAGGTTGCCTTTATACTTTATATGTTACACATGTGTATATACATACACATGTGTATATAAATAGCTAAGTTTGTTCTTTAGTTCTTTGTAATTCAATGTTACTTTAAGATTATTGATAGATATTTTATCCAAAATTTCCCTGGATTTATTTGCTTAAATATTTAACTAAAAGTTTACATTTTTGCAATTGAGAAAATAACAATCCCAAAATTTGCAGTAATGAAACGAACCCAAGAAACTAAGTTTACCTTAAAATATGAAAAAAGGTATCAATACTTATTTTCTGCAATTGATAAAAAATACAACCTACACTAATTGTTGAGAAACAAAAAATAATGAAAAAATTATAATTCCAAAATTCTTAAATTTACCATAGACATATTTATATATTAAAAGGACAAAAGCGAAAACAGAAATCACACACTTTACATATATTATTCATAAAACATCAGACTATTATATGCAAATATATATTATATGAATGGAAAAATGAATTATACTGATTACACAATGCTACTTTAAAAACTAAGATAAATTCAAAACCAGAAAAAGTGATGTGAATGAATGAGTAATGAAATAAATGAAAATACAAATGCAATTGTTGCCTTTTTTGGTATTGTTTTATTTCGGGGAGGGATGCATAACAATTTATTTACTTTAACAGCAGCACATCTGCTAGTTATACCCTTCACCACTACTGTGGTACAGGGTATAATAAGTTTGTGCATTTGTATGCCAAGAAATAGTGGTCATAGACCCATCTTTTAGTATACCGATCGGCTTAGAATTAAATTCTGAGTCGATTTAGCGATGTCCGTCTGTCTGTCCGTCCGTCTGTCTGTATATGTAATTTTGTGCACAAAGTACAGCTCGCAATTTAAGTCCGATAGTCCTCAATTTTAGCACAGGGCCGTTTCTTGGGACAGAGACAATTGCTATTGGTTTTGGAAAAAATCGGTTCAGATTTAGATATAGGTCCCATATATATCTTTCGTCCGATTTAGACTCATATGACCACAGAGGCCAAAGTTTACTACCGATCTTCGTGAAATTTTGCACAGAGGGTAGAATTGACATTCTACCAATGCTTGGTAAATTTGATTGAAATCGGTTCAAATTTAGATATAGCTCCCATATATATCTTTCGTCCGATTTGAACTTATATGACCACAAAAGCCAGAGTTTTGCCGTGATTTGCTTCAAATTTTGCACAAGGGGTACGTTTAATAGTATCGTTAAGTGTGTCAAATTTTGTTAAAATCGGTTCAGATGTAGATATAGCTCACATATATATCTTTCGCCCGATTTGGACTTATATGGTCTCAAAAGCCAGATTTTTACCCTGACTTACTTCAAATTTTGCACAAGCGGTACTTTTAACGATACTATTGTATGTGCCAAATATGGTCAAAATCGATTCAGATTTAGATATAGCTCCCATATATATCTTTCGTCCGATTTGAACTTATATGGCCTCAAAATCCAGGGGTTTGCCGTGATTTGCTTCAAATTTCGCACAAGGAGTACGTTTGGTAGTATCGGTAATTGTGCCAAATTTGGTTGAAATCGGTTCAGATTTAGATATGGCTCTCATATATATCTTCCGTCCGATTTGCACTCATATGACCAGGGGGCCAAAGTTATACTGCCATTTACGTGAAATTTCGCATAGATAGCAGAATTATTATTCTAACTATACATGTCAAATTTAGTCAAAATCGGTTCAGATTATATATAGCTCTCATATATACGTACACCAGGGGCCAAATCACCGCAGTCGAAATCGAGTACTTCGTCATCGTAATATAGTTTACGCGGATCACCGCAGTCGTTATCGAATTGTTTCTACTCGAAGTTGAACACGATAGGTAGCATGCTATCGAAAACGAATTATGTAGTGATTTTTGAGCAAAAAAAGGTAAACAAAAAGAAACAAGAAGTTGGTGAAAATGTAAGTATATTCTATTTTGGCAAAATACATTTAAGAAAATATAATATTACTATGCAAGTAATACAAAAAAAAACTCATTTTTTCAAGAACTTATTTAAAAGCTTCTTTTGAAAGACGAAAACGTCTTTTAAATCTATGGATGTTAAAAACACTTACTTCAAAATAGAATCACTTACTATACTTCAGGCAATAATAAAGGACTTTTTTTCAGGAATAATTGTCCTTATTAATGCCACTTTGTACTCATCCTCTGAATCCGAAGACGAGGAAAAAAAACACTTGGATTCATTATAATATGTTTACACATATATTTTAACACACAAAAATAATATAAATTTCCCAGAAATAACATATATTGATCACAAAAACTTATTTTAAAATTCACTTTTGCTTCCAATTTCTTATTACCATATGTTTACAGCAATATAAAAAAAAGTAGTAGCCAAAATAAATTACGATCGAATGCCGTGATCCAAAAATTTACTGCGATCGAAATGTTTCTCGATACGAAACAGAACTCGATGACGAATGCGGTGATTTGGCCCCAGAGTTGGGGAAATATGGTAGACTGTTAAACATTTTGGACCCATTTTCAATGGAAGTGTCCTCCAATTAACTGGATAGCGTTAGCCGTTTTAAATTTTAATTCTAGAGATTTTGTAGAAGTAAAAAAATTGTCTCCTTTATCGCTGCCAGCATTTCAAAGTTCCATTTCATCCTCATCGCTACCACAGACTCGTAAATGTCACCACAACCATCGCGAACTGTGATGGGGGAAGCATATCAAAAAGTACAAAATGTACATGAAAGTATTTTGCCATCACTACTGTTAGAAGAGCCATTTTATTTTTTGTGAAACGCCAAGCGCAACCAGCTTGTTATATTTTATTTAAATAAAAACGAAAATAAAGTTCTGAAAACATAGATATTACGCTTAAAATTGTGAAAGGTATATGGTGAACAATTTTCGACTTTCCAAATAGAATAAAGTGATCGTTTTTCAAATATTTTTCCAGGCACGCTGTCTCCATCGAAAATAAACAAACTGGCTGATAGACGCTGCAATATGTACTTAAAACTCAACATCATTCTTTTATTAATGCAAAAAATTATGTTAAATGTGATGAGATAAACCGAAAAATGTTATATTTATAAGAAATTGTAAATGTTTAATCAAATCAATAAACATCTACACAATCGTGTTTTACTTGATCACAATGATTCTTCTACAATTACCTTAAAATTCACTTTTTCTGATAGTTTGCAGGGGTTCTTATTGGCGTCCTTCGAAATTGATCTAAATAGGCACCTATTAATTGCACTGATGAGAAACTTTTTCGTAGTAACTTGGCGTGGTACAACTTCTCAATAGTGACGGCGCTTTTCCGACGAGTTTTTGATGTCGTATATGATTGTTTTCGACGTAGTGGGGATTCTCAGAAGCGCCCCCAAATTCGAAACATGTTGGCAGGGTTAGGGCTGTTTTCTTTTAGCACTGGATATGCTAAGCCGTTAAGGACTAAAAGAAAACAGATTACTCGTTTATCCAGGACATCTCCAAAAATATGCAACACTGTCATCAACTGTTTAAAAACAATCACAGAAAAGAAGTGTAATCTTGCATTTTTAATGTATGAAATGCTCCAATTAGTAATAGATATTTAATGCTGCGATTATTTATGACACTGTATCACTTTGAATTTAATGTTTTTCGATAAAATAGTCACAATAAATTGCTATTGTGAATCGAAGAAGCGTCACTTTATCCAAATACAATCTGGCAACATCGGCGCGACTTGCACTGATGAGATGTTCTGGATAGAACACCAGTGCAACGATGTTCTGGATAGCCCATACAAATGTTGCATCCAGTGCAAAAAGAAAACAGCCCTATTGTCGTCTTCTTCAGCTTTTCCAAATGGATACCGTCAATTTGTAACGCCCATCTAACAAACATATAATTCCGGTGTTATGCTAACTTTTACATCATGCGCAGCAATGGACTCATTCATCAACAAACTTAATTCGTTGGTGTCCACAATATCTACACAATCGCATTGCAATACCAGCGGACAAGAGTGTACTTATGCCCATGCTGTTGCCGCCTCACTAGCAATTTCAAATCCAGTGGTCACCACCACGGTTCCCACAAAGGATAATAACGCCATTTCATTTGCCAATGTTGTTACCTCGGGGGGAACAACATCATGGGGTGACCAGTTAAAACACGTACACCATACAATAGCTATAGTCAAAGTGAAACTTTTTGTTCAATCAACATAAACCTATAACGTTCTCGTTCAAGGGTAGTTCCTAAGCAAAAGTCACTGTTCCCGACTTCGCAAGATAATTCGTCACAAATGGATGTTAGTGTTCTATACCAGGAACTCTTCGTTGACTGAAATTAATACATTGAGATGCAAAGTGGCTGGTTTACTGAAGAATGTTTCTTGTTATACTCTCCCAATGTATAATTTTATAACTATTTCAGTCACGTTATAAAATTCAATCAGTGTTTTGAATCGATAAAATGCAAGATATATGGATAATTAATTTTTGCATTTTATTTTTGGAACATAGCAATTTATTCTTGTGATTCCATTCGTAGCTACCATAGTACTGCAACAACAAGCGCACTGCCTTCTTTATAATTACGATGCACGGCCAGCATTTGTGTTTATTATCCCTATACCCAGTAAAAAGAAACGATTGTAAAATGAAATTCACAAAATAGAACTTTAATTTGTTAACTCTTTTCTATAAATTTCATGTTATGTACATTATTTATATTCTATCATGTAGTAGGGAGCCGCTAGATGGTGGCTTTATTACGAAAACACCACTCCAAGTTATTTTTATTTTATCAATCGATCTTCCCTGCCAGCATTTCAAAGTTCCATTTCATCCTCATCGCTACCATAGACTCGTAAATGTCACCACAACCATCGCGAACTGTGATGGGGTAAGCATATCAAAAAGTACAAAATGTACATGAAAGTATTTTGCCATCACTACTGTTAGAAGAGCCATTTTATTTTTTGTGAAACGCAGCGCAACCAGCTTGTTATATTTTATTTAAATAAAAACGAAAATAAAGTTCTGAAAACATAGATATTACGCTTAAAATTGTGAAAGGTATATGGTGAACAATTTTCGACTTTCCAACTAGAATAAAGTGATCGTTTTTCAAATATTTTTCCAGGCACGCTCTCTCCATCGAAAATAAACAAACTGGCTGATAGACGCTGCAATATGTAACTTGCTACTTAAAACTCAACATCATTATTTTATTAATGCAAAAAATTATGTTAAATGTGATGAGATAAACCGAAAAATGTTATATTTATAAGAAATTATAAATGTTTAATCAAATCAATAAACATCTACACAATCGTGTTTTACTTGACCACAACCCAATAAACACAAACGTTTGAAAAATACTAAAATTCAATAATTTTTCAAACATTTTTTCAAAGGATTAGGGTAATATTCAAGTTGAGAAATTGTTGAGAAAATCGCGTTCTCAACAAAAAACAGACATTAACCTCAACAGTAAAATTCAACACAATAACAATAATTTCTCAATTGTAATCCTCAAATTGAAATGCACCGCTACTCAATAATTTCTCAAACAGTTTTCAACGTGAGAAAAATAAAAAATTAGCATTGTTGCGAATACTTTCAAACCACAATTTGTATGAAAGTCAATCCTAGTTCTAACTGAAAGTCAATACTAAATTTCTAGGGATTTTGTAAATTTTATTATTTTTTTCGTTAACAAATATAATAATCTTAAAAATAACATTAATAATATATAAAAATGATAATCAAAATGTAATTATCTTATTAAACGTATTAATAAATAAAACTATGAATACAACTTTAAATATCTTAAACATTTTTACACGTATAATTCCATTTCCTCCATAATGTTGGTGTCAAATAACTATTAATTAATATGCTGGCAATTTGAAATAATTACTATCGAGGAACTTGCTGGCTTGTGTGTTAGAATAGATTCCAGAAAGAGGAAATCACAAAATATCAACCTGATGACGGGATGTAAATTGATGTAATGCACATTTTCATCCAGAAGTTCTTGATATAGGAATTGTTGCACTTTGTTTTAATTGGTTGCACTTTGTAAGTTTTCTGAAAACTTTTCTTTGTTGTTTCCTTCATTGGTTTTTCTTCGGCCAACATCTTCCAAGAATATACCATCCAATGATTTTAGTTTTCTGCAAAACAATCGAGTTTTGTGATTTCCATTATGTTTTCATTTCACTTTTTATTTTGACTTACCAATTTGTATTTCTTCCAACTGACCACGTACTTCGTGATTTCCTCAAGAACGTTGGTGTTACAAAATTGTTGTTATTAAAATACTGGCAATTTTCAGGAACTTGATGACCAGATAATTGGAATAAATTTCCAGCAATTTCAATTCACAAAATAACAAATTAAACCGATGATGCGATGTAAATTAAACTATCGATGTGATGCGAATTATCATCCAGTAGTTGTTGATATGGAAAAGCATAAATACCAAGTTTTTTTGGTTGCACTTTGATTTATGGAAACTTTCTCTTCTCGATAAGCCACTACCATTGTTCATGTGTCCAAGAATCAGCATCCAAATATTTTAGTCTTCTGCAAAGAGATTTGAGTTTAGTGACTTCCTTAAAGTTTTCATTTCGTGTTTTAGTTTTACTTACCAATTATTATAAGCAATTTCAATTGATTATTAAAAAATTTCCACATTTTTGTATTTCTTCCACGAACTTTGTTGTCCAAAGTAGTATTAAAAACCATGTGGTTTTTTCGTTGCATTTCAGGGTAGTGTTTTGTCAACGTTTTCTCCAATTATCTACAACACATTTTCAAAGTTTTCGTCAACATTTTGCCATATTGGTTGTAATTCGCAAACAACTTGAAGATGTATTGAAGATGAGCTTTTTCAAGTCAAGTTAAATTTATGTTGAAAATTATATTTACCCTCAAACTGAAGAGGTGTTGCATTTGAAAAACGCTCATCCTGTGTTTATTGGGAATGATTCTTCTACAATTACCTTAAAATTCACTTTTTCTGATAGTTTGCAGGGGATCTTATTGGCGTCCTTCGAAATTGATCTAAATAGACACCTAATAATTGCACTGATGAGAAACTTTTTCGTAGTAACTTGGCGTGGTACAACTTCTCAATAGTGACGGCGCTTTTCCGACGAGTTTTTGATGTCGTATATGATTGTTTTCGACGTAGTGGGGATTCTCAGAAGCGCCCCCAAATTCAAAAAATGTTGGCAGGGTTATTGCAATTTTTAATAACAATGCGAACCACATTTGTATTGTAATTTCACACAAATCATTTGAATAAATAAATTATTTCTTAATTCACATTGCAAATGGCGGCATGTTTTGAAACTAACTAATCTCAACATATGGAAGGATTTAACGCGATCTAATTAGGGACTGTGCGCTTTACGTCAGTTTTTCAACTCGAAAAAAAAACAAAGTACCACAAATGAAAAAATATTTCGGTAGTTTTTCGAATTTTTTGGTTTTGTATGGGATTTCGCTGCGGAAACCGAACATAGTACCTACCTTAAGGTTGGAAAAATTTCTTTAGAAGACTTGAGTGCCAATAAATTCGTCATAAATAATGCACCAACCAGCTTATCTACCGCAGATCTTGATATCTTCCTAGACCAAGGAATTTTAATGTGGCAGCTAACTTTATTTCGGGCCTTACCGCTATAGAACGCATTGCCGGGGCAAGCACATCCTTTATTTTGCCTATTACATACTTGAATGCTTCCTTCGATAATCTGAAATTTTTAATAAAAAGGCCGGTACTCTGTTTGTTTGTACGAAAAAAGTTCCCCTCAATCATTGTTTCGCGTTGAAAAATGATAGTGTTGACAATATATTTTGAAGGAAAAAAACAGCCATTTTGGAACTTTGTCGAGTTTATTTCATCGAAATGTATTGACAACATCGCAAAATGTCACGAAATGATTACATATACATAGGCAACTAGTGGCTCGATTTACACACACACGCATACATAATAATTAAATTGGAAAAGAAGAAGCAGAAGCAGAAGTTTTTTACAAATAACTTTGGATTTAAAAAATCTAATTTTACAATGCAATGGAACATAGCAATTAATTCTTGTGATTCCATTCATTGCTACCCCGGTACTATACATGTTGGTTGAAGTGATAATGCTTGTTTTGCAACATCAATTGCTGTGCTCCTTTTGTTAACATTTTGTTTTGTGTTTATTATCCCGATGCCCAGTACAAACGAAACGATTGTAAAATATAACTCACCAAATAAAGCTTTTATTTTGTTAACATTTGTGTTTAAATTTCATGTTTTATACATTATTTATGTTCTACAATATAGTAGCGAGCGGCTAGATGTTGGTCGCTAGTTTATTACGGAAATACAACTCCATGTTATACTTTGTTTTATCAATCGATCAGATTACATTTTTAAATAATAATCCGATCCACTTTTGCATTATAAATTCACAAAAACCCTGCCAACATTTTTTGAATTTGGGGACTCTTTTGAGAATCCCCACTACGTCGAAAACAATCATATACGACATCAAAAACTCGTCGGAAAAGCGCCGTCACTATTGAGAAGTTGTACCACGCCAAGTTACTACAAAAATGTTTCGCATGAGTGCAATTATTAGGTGCCTTTATAGATCAATTTAGAACGACGCCAATAAGGGACCCTCCAAACAATCAGAAAAGTGCATTTTAAGATAGTTGTAAAAGAATCATTGTGGTCGAGTAAAACACGTTTGTTTAGATATTTATTAATTTGATTAAACATTTACAAATTCTTAAAAATATAACATTTATACCACTATCACATTACATTTAACATAATTTTTGGCATTAATGATGATGTTGAGTTACAAGTAGCGAGTTACATGTTGCTGCGTCTATCAACCAGTGTTTTTATTCCATGGAGGCAGCGTGTCTGTAAAATATCTGAAAAACAATCACTTTATTCCATTTGGAAAATCACCAAATTGTTCACCAATATACCTTTCACAATTTTAAGCGTATAATCTATGTTTTCAGAACTTTATTTTCGTTTTTATTTAATTAAAATATAACAAGCTGGTTGCGCTTGGCGTTTCACAAAAAAAATGGCTTTTTTAACAGTAGGGATGGCAAATTACTTGCATGTACTTTTTGATGTACCTTTTCATGATGGTTGAAGTGACATTTACGAGTCTGTGGTAACGATGAGGTTGAAATGGAACTTTGAAATGCTGGCAGGGAATCAGTTTAATAAATAAATTATTTTTTAATACACATTGCAAATGGCGCCATGTTATGAAAATCGATTTACGTCAGTTTTTTAACTCGAAAAAAACAAAGTATCACAAATGGAAAAAATTTCGCTAGTTTTTCGCATTTTTTGGTTTTGTATGGAGTTTCAACGCGAAAACCGAACAGAGTACCGGCCTAAAGTAACAACACACTCATTCAGGCGGTTAAATAAACAAACATATTCATATTTATTACCTTTTATCCGAAAGCGATTATATGTTTATGCCATCTCTCAATATTCTCCTTTCAGCACGTATATTATTTCTTTCAAACCACAAAGCAACACTACCCAATAAACACAGTATGAGCGTTTTTCAAATGAAACAAATTTTCAGTCTGATCCCAATAAACACAAACGTTTGAAAAATGCTAAATTTCAACAATTTTTCAAACATTTTTTCAAAGGATTAGGGTAATATTCAAGTTGAAAAATTGTTGAGAAAATCGCGTTCTCAACAAAAAACAGACATTACCCTCAAGGCCGGTATGCACCTCTAGCGAAATTTTCGGTAGCAAAAATTTATTTAAGTCTACAACAAAAAAACAGGGCTGTGTACACAAATTATAAACCAGCTAATCGCTTTTAAAAATTGTTAATATATGTTCCAAATATTCCTCAAATAAATTGTTTATTATTTACAGACCTTTTAAAACTTTTACGCACACAATGATTGTAATAAATTAAATGTTTGCTGCCAAAATATGCTTTTGACAACCCTGTTATTTTCATTAGAGGTGCGTACCAACTTACGAAATTGAACGCTACCGAAAATTTCGTTAGCATAAATAGCAATGCATTTCTTATGGGAATGAAATTTTTCGCTAGAGGTGCATACCGGCCTTCAACAGTGAAATTCAACACATTAGCAATAATATCTCAAGTGTTATCCTCAAATTGAAATGCATCGCTACTCAATAATTTGTCAAACAATTTTCGATGCGAGTCAAATTCAAAATTAACATCGTTGCAAATACTTTTCAACCTAAATTTGTATGAATGATATCCCCACTTCAAATTGAAAGTCAAAGCCAAAATTCTATGAATTTTGTATAATTTATTCATTTTCATCAAAATAAAATATATAATAATACACTACACTACATAATACACTACAATACCAATTGATAAATAATAATCTTATTAAACATATCAACAAATAAGAAAAAAAAAAAAACAAACAACAAAACTTTAAATATCTTAAACATTATTAGTAAACACTTTTGCATTGATAATTCGTTTTCCTTCCTTTTGGTGTCATAAAACAGCATTAAAATTTATTAACACGCGGGCAATTTGAAATTAGGAACGTACTGGACCGCGTGTTAGAATTGATTTCCAGAACGAATTCACAAAATATCCATTTTAAACTGATAATAGCATATGAATTAAACTGTGATGCACATTTTCATCCAGAAGTTGTTGATTTCAACAATTTGTTGTTTTTAACAATTTTAATTGGTTGCACTTGTAATTTTCTGGAAACTTTTTCTGGTCGATAAGCCACTCATTTTTCATTGGTCAGCTTCTTAATGTTTGCAAGAATGTAGCATCCAAAGATTTTAGTTTTCTGCAAAGAGATTTAAATTTAGTGACTTCTCTAAAGTGTTGATTTAATTTTTCATATTGACGTACCAATTATTATAAACTATTTGAAGCAGTTCCAGTTAATTGTCCACCATTTTTTCATCGGTCAGCTTTTTAATGTTTTCAAGAACGTAGAATCCATAATTTTAGTTTTCTGCAAAGAGATATACATTTAGTGACTTCCTTAAAGTTTTATTTCATTTTTTATTTTCACTTACCTATTTTAATAAACTATTTGGTAATTTGTCTAAAATTTTCAATTTTTTTTATTTCTTGCAATTGACCACGAACTTCGTTGGACAAATTAGTATTGAAAACCACATGGTTTTTTCGTTGCATTTTAGGGTAGTGTTTTGTCAAAGTTTTCTCATATTATCTTCAACACCTTTTCAAAGATTTCGTCAACATTTTGGCAAATTGGAAGTAATTCGCAAGCAATTTTAAGGTGTATTGAAGATGAGCTATTTCAAGTCAAGTTGAATTTATGTTGAAAATTATATTTACCCTCAAACTGAAAAGTTGTTGCATTTGAAAAACGCTCATCCTGTGTTTATTGGGATGGTAAATATAATTTTCAACATAAATTCAACTTGACTTGAAATAGCTCATACATCTTCAAATTATTTGCGAATTACTTCCAATTTGCCAAAATGTTGACGAAATCTTTGAAAATGTGTTGATGATAATATGAGAAAACTTTGACAAAACACTACCCTAAAATGCAACGAAAAAACCATGTGGTTTTCAATACTTATTTGTGCAACGAAGTTCGTGGTCAATTGCAAGAAATAAAAAAATGGAAAATTTTAGACAAATAACCAAATAGTTTATAAAAATAGGTAAGTGAAAATAAAAAATGAAATAAACTTTAAGGAAGTCACTAAATGTATATCTCTTTGCAGAAAACTAAAATTATGGATTCTACGTTCTTGAAAACATTAAAAAGCTGACCGATGAAAAAATGGTGGACAATTAACTGGAACTGCTTCAAATAGTTTATAATAATTGGTACATCAATATGAAAAATTAAATCAACACTTTACTCTTATTTGATATGTTTAATAAGATTATTATTTATCAATTGGTATTGTAGTGTACTATGTAGTGTAGTGTCCCTGCCAACATTTTTTGAATTTGGGGGCGCTTCTGAGAATCCCCACTACGTCGAAAACAATCATATACGACATCAAAAACTCGTCGGAAAAGCGCCGTCACTATTGAGAAGTTGTACCACGCCAAGTTACTACGAAAAAGTTTCTCATCAGTGCAATTATTAGGTGCCTATTTAGATCAATTTCGAAGGACGCCAATAAGAACCCCTGCAAACTATCAGAAAAAGTGCATTTTAAGGTAATTGTAGAAGAATCATTGTGGTCAAGTAAAAAACCATTGTGTAGATGTTTATTGATTTGATTAAACATTTATAATTTCTTATAAATATAACATTTTTCGGTTTTTCTCATCACATTTAACATAATTTTTTGCATTAATAAAAGAATGATGTTGAGTTTTAAGTACATATTGCAGCGTCTATCAGCCAGTTTGTTTATTTTCGATGGAGACAGCGTGCCTGGAAAAATATTTGAAAAACGATCACTTTATTCTATTTGGAAAGTCGAAAATTGTTCTCCATATACCTTTCACAATTTTAAGCGTAATATCTATGTTTTCAGAACTTTATTTTCGTTTTTATTTAAATAAAATATAACAAGCTGGTTGCGCTTGGCGTTTCACAAAAAATAAAATGGCTCTTCTCACAGTAGTGATGGCAAAATACTTTCATGTATATTTTGTACTTTTTGATATGCTTCCCCCATCACAGTTCGCGATGGTTGTGGTGACATTTACGAGTCTGTGGTAGCGATGAGGATGAAATGGAACTTTGAAATGCTGGCAGGGAATGTACCACATGTCGTTAAAGTTGTTGCCAAATGTGGTAAGACACCAGGAGTAGAGCGGTTGACGTTTTATTCTTAACAATTATTAGTGTCCTGTGCTGTGTGAGGTTTGGTTGCAAAACAATTTAAAAACTGGTAGAAAAAACTTTTCAAAACAATTATCATGAATGCGTGTGTGTAAACAATCTAATCAGCTGCTGCGTATACATATGTAATAATTGTATGACGTTTGGAGATGTTGTCAATTAAATTTCGGAGAAATAAACGCGAAATATTTCCAAAATGGCTGTTTTCTTCCTTCGAAATCTATTGTCAACACTCTCATTTTTCAACGCGAAAGAATGATTTAGGGACTTTTTTTCGTGCCAATAAACATAGTACCTACCTTTACACATTAAGGCCGGTACTCTGTTCGGTTTTCGCGTTGAAACTCCATACAAAACCAAAAAATGCGAAAAATTTGCGAAATTTTTTCCATTTGTGATACTTTGTTTTTTCGTGTTGAAAAACTGACGTTTATAGCACGGCGCCATTTGCAATGTGAATTAAGAAATAATTTATTTATTAAAAACTATTTGTGCGGGTTTATAAATCAAACACGGACCATATTTTTGTTCCGAAACTATACAAAGGATCAAAGGAATAGCAGATCAATTGCCCAAGGAAAAATAAAATGTTATTTTGTAAAAAAAAGCGACAACCACCAACTTAATCCAATATCGCTCCCTGTAAAATAGCGCTCCAAGCTACCTAAAAAAAACGCCGCTTTCTATGTGCGAAATAATGGTTTCCATAAAAATTTTTCGCAAGAATGAACATAGTACCGGCCTTAACCTGCTACATTTTTTTGGTGAATTCGATAGTACGAAAGAAAACTCGAGTCGTTTTTATCGCCTAAACTCGAACTTAATACCCACCTTTAGCCGCTAAAATCACTAAAGTGAAAACTAAATCAGTAAGAAAAATGCATGAAATTATACGTATTTGTTGCAAATTTTATTATAACTTGATGGGGAAAAGCCCAAAGCAAATGTTCACAAAGTTTGTATTCCTTAAAATGGATTATTAAAGAAAAGTAATCGTGAAAAATTACGTTTTTAAGCTGAGTACTATGTTCAGTTTTCAAGCTGAAACCCAGCTGGTTTTCACGGTTACTTTTTTTAATTAATTAATATAGAAATATAAAATTATTTGCAATCAATTCCTTGGATCTTTTCCTTCCATTACATGGTAAGACTTGATCAAAATATAATCGTCTTCATACATATTTTTGTACTTTTAGTTTAGTGTTTTGGTGAAAAACCCGAACATAGTACTCAACTCGAACTTAATACTCACCTTAAAGGTGAGTATTAAGTTCGAGTTTAGCCGCTAAAAACGTCATTTTTTTCACGACTACTTTTCTTTAATAATCCATTTTAAGGAATACAAACTTTGTGAAAATTTGCTTTGGGCTTTTCCCCATCAAGTTATAATAAAATTTTCAACAAATATGTATAATTTCATGCATTTTTCTTACTGATTTAGTTTTCACTTTAGCGATTTTAGCGGCTAAACTCGAACTTAATACTCACCTTAACTGTCAAACTAAAACATCTCAACCCGGTGTGAACGGTAAAATGTTTTGGAAAAACGAATGAGGAAAACGAGTCGGTGGGAACATAGCATTAGTGGAAGTTTGATATCTCGAAAACCAGGATCTGTGGAATTGTTTCAGTGTTCGATAGTAAATCATAAATGATGAGTTCAAGACAAAATTCAGGATTTTCTAGAAAATATGTCTTAAGTTATTTTAGTTTCAATGTTCAATGTTATTTGTGTTTCATCAACAGACAGTTAATATTTGTAATTGAGAAGATTGGTATTTTCATAAGTACTCAATCACCATCGACATTCGTCACTATTGTGTTTACGCATACACTACTTTACTATTGATACCTAATTAAGTCTTGAAAGTACTTTTTGTCTAAGATGGACGTTTTTACGAATGGCATTGTACCACTTGTTTACGTCCCAGCCCTGCATTTGCAAATTTTTAATCGACATCAGATAGAGGAAACCGGTTGGCGTCTGTTCTCCTTGTGGCAGAAGAATTCTGGAAAATAATACATACAGTCTCTAAGACCAGCAGTAGTGATCAAAAATAATGGCAGCCAGTTTAGATGGAGTTTTGCCTTTGACATTGCAAGACAAGATTAAAAGTTCAAAACTTTTAGTAGTTGGAGCTGGAGGCATAGGTTGTGAAATTTTGAAGAATTTGGTGCTTTCCGGATTTCCTGAGATTGAAATTGTATGTAAATCTTCGAGGCCCATGCAGTATCCTTATTACATATTAAATATTTACAGATTGATTTGGATACAATTGATTTGAGCAACCTTAATAGACAGTTTTTGTTCCATCGCGAGCATGTGGGAAAGTCGAAATCTCAAGTTGCCAGAGAAAGTGCTTTGAAGTTCAATCCGGATGTCAAAATAAAGGCTTACCATGACAGTATTATGGCGTGAGTAACATATAATTATACCCTTCACCACTACAAGAAGGAAAAGTTTGAGACCCATCGTTTAGTATACCGATCGTCTTAGAATTAAATTCTGAGTCGATTTAGCGATGTCCGTCTGTCTGTCTGTCCGTCTGTTTGTCTGTTGATGTATTTTTGTGTGCAAAGTGCAGCTCGCAGTTTTAGTCCGATTGTCCTAAAATTTGGTATAGGGTCCTGTTTCGGCTCAGAGACGATCCCTATTGATTTTGGAAAAAATCGGTTCAGATTTAGATATAGCTGCCATATATATTTTTCACCGATCTGGTCATAATTGGCGTGTATATCAACCGATCTTCCTCAAATTCCGTACATCCGAATATTTAATGAGTCTCGAAAAACTTGCAAAATATCATCCAAATCGGTTCAGATTTAGATATAGCTCCCATATTTAGCTTTCGCCCGATTTACACTCCTTCGTCCACAGAGGCAAATTTTTTGCTCTGATTTAGTTGAAATTTTGCACAGGGAGTAGAATTAGCATTATAGCTATGCGTGTCAAATTTGGTGAAAATCGGTTCAGATTTAGATATAGCTCCCATATATAGCTTTCGCCCGATTTACACTCATATGACCACAGAGGCCAATCTTTTACTCCGATTTAATTGAAATTTTGCACAGGGTGTAGAATGAGCATTGTAGCTATGCGTGCCAAATTTGGTTGAAATCGGTTCAGATTTAGATATAGCTTCCATATATATGTTTTTCTGATTTCGACAAAAATGGTCAAAATACCAACATTTTCCTTGTAAAATCGCCACTGCTTAGTCGAAAAGTTGAAAAAATGACTCTAATTTTCTTAAACTTCTAATACATATATATCGAGCGATAAATCATAAATAAACTTTTCCAAATCGAGTGATATTTAAATGCTCATTGTATGAGCGCTCTTTTCTTGTTCGCATTGCTCGTTGCTGGAACTTGCTTCCAATTGACTTAAGGATTTTTTCTCATACGAATAATGATTTTCGCTTGAAAATATATAATTTTTTTGTTTCCCATTCTGATTAATGGTTAGGATTTATTGGAGTTGTTTAGGACACATACTTCCATACGAATGATTCGTTGCATTTCTTTTTTTTGGGGTGGGGGCCCTTCAAACAAAATTTCAACAATCTTGATAGTTACATTTATAACTATGATTATATTCATATTTGCATTTATTATTATTATTATTGTTAGAATTATGATTATATTTCTTTGCCTAGGCTTTAAGACTAGTTGTACTTTAATTATTGGCTTTGTAGGCTTAGTATAACATATAAATAAATAAAAATGAAAAAATGAAATGTATGTATTTGGGACAAACCTTTATATATAGCACCCAACACATTCGACAGATGTGATATGGTATCGAAAATTTAGATCTACAAAGTGGTGCAGGGTATAATATAGTCGGCCCGCCCGACTTTAGACTTTCCTTACTTGTTTTTTAAATCAAAAAATGCATGTCCAATATTTTAGGACGGATTACGGCGTAAATTTTTTCAAGAAATTTGATGTCGTTCTAAATGCTTTGGATAATAGGGCAGCCCGCAACCATGTTAACCGCATGTGTTTGAACGCAGACGTGCCCTTGATTGAAAGTGGAACAGCAGGCTATAATGGCCAAGTGGAACTTATAAAGAAAGGTTTGACTCAGTGCTATGAATGCACACCAAAAGCTACGCAGAAAAGTTTTCCTGGATGTACTATTCGTAACACTCCATCGGAGCCAATCCACTGTATTGTATGGGCTAAACATCTTTTCAAGTAAGTAAATTAAATCTGATAACTGATTCCGTTAAATTAATGCATTTTTATAGCCAACTTTTCGGCGAAACTGCTGACGATGAAGATATTTCTCCGGACGTTGCTGATCCCGAAGCTAAATCAGATGAAAAAGAAGCTTCTAAAGGCGATACAGATAAAAACACCGAAGATGAAGTTCCCGAAGATGGCAATGTAATACGTGTCAATACTCGCCAATGGGCCAAAGATAACAATTATAATGCTGAGGCATTGTTTAATAAATTTTTCTTTGATGATATCAAATACCTTCTAAGCATGTCGAACTTATGGAAGACACGTAAACCTCCCACTCCTATTAAATGGGATAGTGTACTACTGAAACAAGATTCAAATGACACCAGTTTTGTACGGCAATATCATAAAATATGGTCATTGGCTGAATGCGCCGTTGTATTTTCTGACTGTTTGAAAAAGTTAAAAGTAAATTTGGAGAAGCTGGAAGAAGGCGATTCTTTGGTATGGGATAAAGATGACCAACCAGCAATGGACTTTGTTGCTGCTTGCGCTAATATTCGCGGTTATATTTTTGATATTATGCGGAAATCACGGTTTGAAGTTAAGTCTATGGCTGGTAATATAATACCTGCAATAGCTACAACAAATGCTATTACTGCCGGTGTGGTAGTTCTGCAAACATTTAAGGTTTTACAAAATAAATTAGACAAATGCAAATCCGTATACATGAGACTTCGGCCAAATCCTCGTCAACAGTTGTTAGTTCCAGAGAAATTCCTAACAGCGCCTAATCCCAATTGCTATGTATGTGCTGCAGAACCTGCAATACATTTGCGTATTGATACCAAACGTATGCACATAAAAGATTTCCGAGATGATGTTCTTATTAAAACTTTAAACATGATCAATCCGGATGTTATCGTTGATGCAAAGGGCGTCGTTGTTATTTCATCAGAGGAAGGCGAAACGGAGTGCAACGAAGGAAAATTGATGTCAGAAATGGATATTGTGGATGGCGTTCTACTCAAATGCGATGACTTCTTCCAAAACTATGAACTAAGCATTATTATTGTCCACATAGATACAGAGCGCGACGATGCTTTATTTGAAGTAATTGCGGACCCTAACCAGCTGCAACCTAAAGAAGAAAATGCTGCATCCGATGGAAAAGATAACGGAAGTAAAGATAAATCAGATGGACCATCAACTTCGAAGAAAGCTCGCGTGACTGATGTGGACGATGATGATGATGACCTGTGTCTTATCGAAGATGATGATGAAACGGCTACTTTGCAGACCGCCGAAAAATCGACGGACCAAGTAATTAAGGCAACTGATAAACTTACAGTCAAGAGTCCTGATAAGCCTGCCGCAGTCAAGCGTAAAACTACCACTTTGGATGAGGATATTACAGAAATTTTAGATTCAGATGAAGAAGATGGTCCAACTCAATCAAAGAGAACTCGAACCTCGGAACCAGAAACAGGAACTATTAATATCGATTAATTTAATGTAAGATCACTTGAATTGAATTCACGATATAATTAATATATGCATATGTGTATACTTTCAAAAATAATAATCATATATATCAATCAGAAATTTGAATAAAATTTTTCCATGAAATTCAGTTTGTACGATGTGCGGTTGTTTTCTAAAGTACGCCAATAATAAGTCTTAGGTTAACGAATAATGCCGTTACTTCTGTCAGTTATGATGACTGGCTGGGTTGGCCTTAGAGATCGACGTTTTTTAAATGCACAATCTAATTGTTAATTAGCCAAATTCGAGGACAAAGTTTTGGTGTCCGTCTATACCCAGTTAAAAGAAAAGCTTCCAAAAAGTAGTGCGAATTTTACTCATCTCCAATGAATTTTACATGTTGGCCATGACATTTTGCTATCGATGTATAAAAATTGCGTACGTCCCTGCCGTACAGGGTTCACTCAACTAATTTCCGATAGAGCGATAAAGTCTCCTACTGCGTCTTATACAATAGTTATTTGGGATTTATATGCAGGTAAATTGAAGCTATCTCTTTGAACTTCTCGTGACAGACTTTACGTCTAATACATCTCCCCTGGTGACAAACTTTGATTAAAAATCCCTGTTGTTCTTTACTATATTAATGCGCAAAGCAATTTATTTTGACTCCGGAAAGCTCTATCAAAATCAAACAGCACATGATGACATCTCAGCTTCATGCTCCTTACAAACGGAACCAATCCAATACCAGGAAATATGTAATTCTAGATGGGTTTAAAGAATTTAAGCATTTATCGAAGACTAGCATTGTTGAGAAAACGAAATTTTAACAAGTTTATTTTCCGAAGATATATCTATATTCTATAGATATGCCTTTATTTGAACTCTTTCGGTGCGGTTAATACATTTCTTAAATATCATACTTATTTGCTGAAATTGCTTGAAGTTCCCGACTTTTTGACACGGCCGCTCTTACTATATATATAAAAAAACTTCATTGTAAGGATCCCCAATCCTTGTTTAAATACATAAAAAAATACATCAGAATTTGGTCACAAACGCCTTTCTTTCCGAACGCAATCATTGCTACTATGTTCCAAGAAAAATGTACAATTACTAACGATACTTATCTTGTAAAATAATATTCTTGTTAATTAAATCGAATGAATATTAAGAAACAGGTTAACATTTTTTATTGCATACATCTGAACTAATAAGGTCTAACTTTTGACTGAGTAGCATGGGTGAGAATCCATGACTTATAGTCGCGTTTTTTCATAGACATCTGCTTATGGCGGCGATGGGTTGGACATATGACATAATGACGTTGTTCGCGTATAACAAAATAGCAATCCTTGCACCGGCGCTTGAGACGTCCCTTTACTTTGAAACCAGCAACATGGGTTAAAGCTGCAGACACTGGAGCTAACAAGCGTTGAATTCCAGATGTTAGTGATACAGCATCAGGAGTAAAAGAGAATTTTGGAAGGCATGTCACTGGCATGGGTTTCACCATCATATGGAAATTGCGATTGCTCTGATTAGTATTGCTGAATGTAATCGCCCTAAGGCTGCCTTGAATAAATCTTGTGCACACTCTAGACACCAATGACATCTTCTATAAAAATAAATAAGTTATTCACAGATCAATTAATAAGACAGCATAATTTTACTTTCAATGATAATAAATCTCAAGAGAAATATTTAAAAAATTAAAGACAGCTGTTTCTATTAGACCACAACCGACCTAATTGATAGCGCAAGCTTCGACGTACAATTCATAAACTACTATTAAGCCCGGTATGCACCTCTAGCGGAAATTTCGTTTGCATGCTGATAACACAGTTGCGCCATGTATTTCTTACGAAAGCAAAATATAAAGCGCATTACAGACTATTGCGCTTTACGAACATATCCCATATATTGTGCACATTATCAGTTAAGTCCGAAGGCATAATCGATACTGCGGAATGTTTATGGGATCGATAACACATTTACCGATTATTTAGTCATCGCCGACAAGTCGTATCGATCCGACACATTGTAAGATTCTTTACAAACACCGACATTCCGTCCGGAATAACTGATAGTCTGTAAAGCGCATATCAGTAATTCCGGACGACAGTGCTCGTGTCGAACATATCCCATATATTGTGCACATTATAAGTTAAGTCCGAAGGCATAACTGATAGTCTGTGAAGCGCATAAAACAGCTGAATTCGCAAACAAATCAAACATTACTCAAACTTGTAGGTAAGTATATTCTATTCCTCATGTGAGCAATATATAAACAACGATAACAACTCACGCCTAGTCGCATTTTTATAGACCAACAATAATATTAATAGCAATACTAGAGCTCTATACTAGAGCTCTATTGATTGAATTTCTATCAACATGTTGTCCAGAAGGGCGTTGGTTGATTAAATAAATAAATAAATAAAATTAACGTGGTCACATGGATATCCATTTGATACAGCTACGATACTAACAGACTTTCTAATTTGGAGCACGTTGTATAGTTATAGTGACAGCCCGTTATTTTAGAGAATTACGCTTATCAGTCCGATGTATCTAAAATAAGAACTCGAAGATTCTTTTGTCCTATAAACTAATACTATTAATAGGTTTATATTTTATGATATAGTTCCTATATAAACCTATGCAGCAGGGCATATTAAAATGGTGGGGTATGGACTCAGTGAAAAAGTTGGCACCTCGGTCAGGCTCTATTCATTGGAGTAGGCTAGGGTCCTGGCTATGCCCCCGATATTTATCGTTAATTTTTTTCAGCGACCACACCATTGAATTCCAACATTACTATCATGCATATAACTTAATATATGCAAAATCCTTTATATCAAACAAAATCAATAATTTTTATAGAATAGGAGAAAAATTCTAAGGTATGTGAGTCGAAATAACATACAGATATGTATTAAATAATCCGATGGTAACCGTCAAAATTTCTATTTATGTAGCTTAAAGGACATTAGGCGAGTTCCAGGCACATTATAAAATTCATAGAATGTTTTCATAAGAACCATACAAAATAGAACTGAAAACGCTGTATCTTTCTTCATATTTAGCCCTTAAGGTTGAGTTACACATCATGCGTTAATCCGTGCGTTGATGGAAGGGTTGATATTTTTCAGTTTGAAGCACTCTAACAAAACTTCAACGGACGCATTAACACATGTTATGTAACTCAACCTTTAAGGCCGGTATTATTAGCATTATTAGCCGAAAATAGTAATTTGTACATAGTTACTTTTCCTTAACATTTCATTTTAAAGAAAATAACTTTTTGAATTGGTACTTGGGACAATCTCCCTTTAAAGTTATAATAAAATATGTCAAAATTATATAATTTTATTCTGTTTTTTTCTGATTCTTTTTTCTTAGCAGCTAGCTCGAACTTAATAGCCTTGTTTAGGGAATAATATAAAGGAAATAAACAAATAAAACTGCTACACTCATATAAGTGAATCCTCGATGGGGTTAAAGCAAATTACATTATTTTAATTCTTGGAATTTAGTAGGGTTTAGTTAACATTTCTCCAATATGAGATAATTTTCTTGAATTTTTGTGTACGTTAGTTACGTGAACTAAAAAAAGGGCGAAAAAATTACACACAAATGAAGCATAAAGGTATACTAAATTCCACATAATTGTTCAGAATTTCTTAGACATTTTTGCAATTTTTACTTCAAGCCAGGGCTGCGGAGTCGGAGTCTGAAGATTTTGCTGCAGTCGTAGAAATTTTGCTCGACTCCTACTCCAGACATTTTGATTTTTGTGTATTATTTTGATATGGACTTATTTTTTATATAATGTCCATATTTACTTCTTAAATTTCTGGAAGTACATATAATTATTTTTATTGAAATTTTGTGTTTCTATAAATAGGGCACAAGTCTAGACGACCCATCAAATTCTTCAGAATATTTGATGGGTCGTCTAGACTTGTGCCCTATTTTAATTTATTGCCTGAAATTTGAAATCGAGTTCTTTCAGACCCTTTAAAATGCTGAAGTTAGTCGGTGTGTAATTCGTATCAAATTTGGAAATTAGTGTTCTTTTGGACACATAAATAGATGTCGCAAATAAGAATATTTATTTCGGTTCATTCTGCTCGACTCCACATCCCTGCGTCAAACTACGAATTTTTTTTATTAAGTGAAACAAAAAAAAAAAAAAAAAACAAAAATAATTATGTCTAATAAACTTTCTTAAATTTGTCAAAAAATATTTACTTACTTTTTTCATATCGGCGTGATAGATTAGTTAATATTCCACATCCCTGCGTCAAACTACGAAATTGTTTTATTAAGTGAAACAAAAAAAAAAAAAAAAACAAGTAAGGAAAGTCTAAAGTCGGACGGGGCCGACTATATTATACCCTGCACCACTTTGTAGATCTAAATTTTCGATACCATATCACATCCGTCAAATGTGTTGGGTGCTATATATAAAGGTTTGTCCCAAATACATATATTTAAACATCACTCGATGTGGACATTTGTATCCAAATTTTATTAGCCGTTTACAATTTGAAAAGATCGCAGATGGTAAAGTACAATTGCTCTGAAAGTTCGTTGATTTTAAATCAATCTGCCGCACTCGAGTATCAAGACATCATATACAGTGTATATTTTAAGTTGATTGCTCTTTTTCATCTTCATTATCCTGGTATATATTTTGGTTACGCCTTTTGAACTTCTTAATGGGTGGCTTTACCAAATTTGTTGATGAAATGTTTTCTGGTGGCACAATTTCAATACAACTAGTCGATTCGCCGTGATCATCTGTCTTCACGTCTTCCTTATCTGCCTCAGTGTCGCTAATTTGTAGCTCTTCTACATTACCACTGACGTTTGAATCTGTTAACTTAGGCTTGGGTAAACTTAGTCCACTATTGCTTTTACGTTTTAAAGGACTCCTCGTACATCCTAGGGAAGTATTCAGGCTTGAATTGTGTTCGTCTGCGAGTGAATCATTTAGAGCCGAATCTTCTGTATTATCAAGTGTACTAGAATGACTGAGTTCGTGACCCCCCATTAGCATGGCCAAACTTAACGGATCATCTATACCCAACGTATCACAAAAATTTAATGATTGTGGGTTAATTTGTGATTTTGGTTGCTTATACTGTTGACCTCTATTATGGATGGAAGGGTCATATACTTCAACAGTACGACAAAAGTTATTCGGGATTTTAAGGTCGTTATCAAATTTTCTTCTTACAAAGTCTGTTTCTTCTTCTGTTGGCGTGAAGATAAAGCGTTCTCCATTAGTACTTTTCTCATTTGGCAAATAATAGTAACTTTCTCTAACATTTGTTAAATGATTTGTCAAATACAATATAGTTAACCATTCAAGGTCATATTCAAAATTTAATTGACCCTCGTCATCAGTATGATTTTTCGATTCAATTTCAAGAATCTGAAGAAATCTTCGCTTCGGCAGGCACTTGTCCAGTGCTAAGAATTTTGTCACACAAGGCCTTTTATTTTGGTTATCTTTCTGTTCTCCGAAATAAGTGTCCTTTTCTGCAACCTGTTCTTCGGGAATATCGCTGCTATGTTGAACAATTGCTGCAAATTTACAATGCAAATGGGCCGCAAACCAATGCAAAGGTTTAAGTAGATTTAATAAATCGAAATTAGGCCTGCTGCCCAACTGATCTTTTTCCATTTCTTCCCGCAAGAATGGTTTGAAGCGGGCTAATTGTTCCTTGTTTCCATGATTGTATATACCTTTTGGCCAATCATGTGAAAGAAAAATGTCTATTTCTCCTGATAGCTGTTTCAATCGAAATACTTCCAGCTGCCTGACATGATATACACTACGTTTAGTATTTTCTGTATAAGGAGAAAATTCAAAACGCCCTCTAAGGTAATCATTACCTTTATATATACCAGACAAGCCCGCAATTCTTAACCCGTTAACGCGCACCACACCGGCATAACCCAAATAATATATATTAGGGGCAACCCATCCTCCATAAGGAAGTTCTTGCAGGTAATTTGAGGCCTCATGATTTCCTCCCACGAATATGGTAAGCATTGGTGCGCGCAATTCTCCGCTGTAGTACCTTGAATTCAGAAAATTTAATGAAAATTGGTAAAGAAATCAAAAAAATCGTAATTTTACTATACTTATAAAATGTGCAAATGTGTTGAAATTTCGGAGGAACAGCCATTGTTTGCAAATCCTCCATATTCCTTGTGGCCTGAAAATCTCCACAGCATAATAATAAATCAATTTTTATCGCATTTCTTTTTTCGATTTCAGCAATGGTTTCATAAATCTTTTCCAATTCGCCATGAGCACAACCTTCCACTGCTATTTTCATTTTTTCAATTTATCCTTGTCGGCTAAGTTTGTTAGTTGTTTATCATAGGATTCTAATGGACCTAAAATTGAACTTACGGTCGTAAAATGACACTAATGATGTGAATAGTTGAAACGTAACGTAGCTTATTACGCTTTACAGATTATCAGTTATTCCGGACGGAATGTCGGTGTTTGTAAAGAATATTATGCGCTTTACAGACTATCAGTTATTCCGGACGACAGTGCTCGTGTCGGACATATCCCATATATTGTGCACATTATAAGTTAAGTCCGAAGGTATAATCGATACTGCTGCATGTTTATGGGATCGATAACACATTTACCGATTATTTAGTCATCGCCGACAAGTCGTATCGATCCGACACACTGAAAGATTCTTTATAAACACCGACATTCCGTCCGGAATAACTGATAGTCTGTAAAGCGCATTAAGGGCACCTTATACGGTCGGATAAACCCTGCGACACAACACGTTGCGGCGACAAATCCGATTGTATAAGGTCGTGTTCGGTTGTCGCGGGGACGTGTTGGCATAAAATCAAAAGAACTTTGATTTTTTCTGGTTGGGTGGTACAAATCATTGAGTGTAAGGGGATGTTCGACAAACATTATCACAGACAAATTTATTTTTACTTTAAAAACAGGCATTTCTGCAATGAAATTAATGATGGATCGCCAATTCTGGTTGAAAATTAAAGAAATATATAAATCAAAACCAGTATTGTGGCAAAAACGTGGAAAAATTCCACTTCCAATCAATGGGAAACCAGGCGACAAGTATTTTGAAATTCATCAAGTAATTTGTAATATATTAAATGTGGCTTACTTCAGGAATCATTGTTTTGACACATATACCAGGATTTTTTTATTATTTTCTTCCAGTTTTTCAGTAAAAAATGGTTTCACCCATAAATCTTCGTACAATTTCATTGTTTGTTTATGCTTCTTCTTATTTTTTCATGTAGTCATCACATTTGTTCGTGCAGTGTAAGGGGCAAAACTTGAACGAACACACAACAAATAGACGAAACTCTGTCGGAGTGTTTATCCGACCGTCTAAGGTCCTGAAGTAATCCACATTTAATATAAAGGGTGATTCTTTTGAGGTTAGGATTTTCATGCATTAGTATTTGACAGATCACGTGGGATTTCAGACATGGTGTCAAAGAGAAAGATGCTCAGTATGCTTTGACATTTCATCATGAATAGACTTACTAACGAGCCACAACGTCGAATTTTCAGTGAATGGGCCCTAGAAAAGTTGGCAGAAAATCCGCTTTTTTATCGACAAATTTTGTTCAGCGATGAGGCTCATTTCTGGTTGAATGGCTACGTAAATAAGCAAAATTGCCGCATTTGGAGTGAAGAGCAACCAGAAGCCGTTCAAGAACTGCCCATGCATCCCGAAAAATGCACTGTTTGGTGTGGTTTGTACGCTGGTGGAATCATTGGACCGTATTTTTTCAAAGATGCTGTTGGACGCAACGTTACGGTGAATGGCGATCGCTATCGTTCGCTGCTAACAAACTTTTTGTTGCCAAAAATGGAAGAACTGAACTTGGTTGACATGTGGTTTCAACAAGATGGCGCTACATGCCACACAGCTCGCGATTCTATGGCCATTTTGAGGGAAAACTTCGGAGAACAATTCATCTCAAGAAATGGACCGGTAAGTTGGCCACCAAGATCATGCGATTTGACGCCTTTAGACTATTTTTTGTGGGGCTACGTCAAGTCTAAAGTCTACAGAAATAAGCCAGCAACTATTCCAGCTTTGGAAGACAACATTTCCGAAGAAATTCGGGCTATTCCGGCCGAAATGCTCGAAAAAGTTGCCCAAAATTGGACTTTCCGAATGGACCACCTAAGACGCAGCCGCGGTCAACATTTAAATGAAATTATCTTCAAAAAGTAAATGTCATGGACCAATCTAACGTTTCAAATAAAGAACCGATGAGATTTTGCAAATTTTATGCGTTTTTTTTTAAAAAAAAGTTATCAAGCTCTTAACAAATCACCCTTTATTACAAATTACTTGATGAATTTCAAAATACTTGTCGCCTGGTTTCCCATTGATTGGAAGTGGAATTTTCCACGTTTTTGCCACAATACTGGTTTTGATGTATATATTTCTTTAATTTTCAACCAGTATTGGCGATCCATCATTAATTTCATTGCAGAAATGCCTGTTTTTAAAGTAAAAATAAATTTGTCTGTGATAATGTTTGTCGAACATCCCCTTACACTCAATGATTTGTACCACCCAACCAGAAAAAATCAAAGTTGTTTTGATTTTATGCCAACACGTCCCCGCGACAGCCGAACACGACCTTATACAATCGGATTTGTCGCCGCAACGTGTTGTGTCGCAGGGTTTATCCGACCGTATAAGGTGCCCTTTAGAGTGTGTCGGATCGATACGACTTGTCGGCGATGACTAAATAATCGGTATATGTGTTATCGATCTCATAAATATGCAGCAGTATCGATTATGCCTTCGGACTTAACTTGTAATGTGCACAATATATGGGAAATGTTCGACACGGGCACTGCCATCCGGAATAACTGATATTCTGTAAAGCGCATAAGGTGGGTATTATTAAGTTCGAGTTTAGCCGCTAAAATCGTCATTTTTTCACAATTACTTTCACAATCGTGTACGACATCCAAAACTCGTCGAAAAAGCGCCGTCACTATTGAGAAGTTGTACCACGCCAAGTTACAACAAAAAAGTATCGCATGAGTGCCATTATTAGGTGCCTTTTTTAATAAATTTAGAACGACGCCAATAAGAGCCCTTTCAAACAATCAGAAAAAGTGCATTTTAAGATAGTTGTAAAAGAATCGTTGTGGTCAAGTAAAACACGATTGTTTAGATGTTTATTAATTTGAATAAAAACATTTATAAATTCTTATAAATGTAACATTTATACCACTATCACAACACATTTAACATAATTTTTCCATTAATAGGGCTGTTTTCTTTTAGCACTGGATATGCTAAGCCGTTAAGGACTAAAAGAAAACAGAGTACTCCCAATAAACACAAACGTTTGAAAAATACTAAAATTCAATAATTTTTCAAACATTTTTTCAAAGGATTAGGGTAATATTCAAGTTGAGAAATTGTTGAGAAAATCGCGTTCTCAACAAAAAACAGACATTACCCTCAACAGTAAAATTCAACACAATAGCAATAATTTCTCAATTGTAATCCTCAAATTGAAATGCATCGCTACTCAATAATTTCTCAAACATTTTTCAACGTGAGAAAAATAAAAAATTAGCATTGTTGCGAATCCTTTCAAACCACAATTTGTATGAAAGTCAATCCTAGTTCTAACTGAAAGTCAATACTAAATTTCTAGGGATTTTGTAAATTTTATTATTTTTTTCATTAACAAATATAATAATCTTAAAAATAACATTAATAATATATAAAAACAATAATATAATACCAATCAAAATGTAATTATCTTATTAAACGTATTAATAAATAAAACTATGAATACAACTTTAAATATCTTAAACATTTTTACATGTATAATTCCATTTCCTCCATAATGTTGGTGTCAAATAACTATTAATTAATATGCTGGCAATTTGAAATAATTACTATCGAGGAACTTGCTGGCTTGTGTGTTAGAATAGATTCCAGCAAGAGGAAATCACAAAATATCAACCTTATGACGGGATGTAAATTAATGTAATGCACATTTTCATCCAGAAGTTATTGATATAGGAATTGTTGCACTTTTTTTTAATTGGTTGCACTTTGTAAGTTTTCTGAAAACTTTTCTTTGTTGTTACCTTCATTGGTTTTTCATCGGCCAACATCTTCCAAGAATATACCATCCAATGATATTAGTTTTCTGCAAAACAATCGAGTTTTGTGATTTCCATTATGTTTTCATTTCACTTTTTATTTTGACTTACCAATTTGTATTTCTTCCAACTGACCACGTACTTCGTGATTTCCTCAAGAACGTTGGTGTTACAAAATTGTTGTTATTAAAATACTGGCAATTTTCAGGAACTTGATGACCAGATAATTGGAATAAATTTCCAGCAATTTCAATTCACAAAATAACAAATTAAACCGATGATGCGATGTAAATTAAACTATCGATGTGATGCGAATTATCATCCAGTAGTTGTTGATATGGAAAAGCATAAATACCAAGTTTTTTTGGTTGCACTTTGATTTATGGAAACTTTCTCTTCTCGATAAGCCACTACCATTGTTCATCGGCCAGCCTCCTAATGTGTCCAAGAATCAGCATCCAAATATTTTAGTCTTCTGCAAAGAGATTTGAGTTTAGTGACTTCCTTAAAGTTTTCATTTCGTGTTTTAGTTTTACTTACCATTTATTATAAGCATTTTCAATTGATTATTAAAAAATTTCCACATTTTTGTATTTCTTCCACGAACTTTGTTGTCCAAAGTAGTATTGAAACCCATGTGGTTTTTTCGTTGCATTTCAGGGTAGTGTTTTGTCAAAGTTTTCTCCAATTATCTTCAACACATTTTCAAAGTTTTCGTCAACATTTTGCCAAATTGGTTGTAATTCGCAAACAACTTGAAGATGTATTGAAGATGAGCTTTTTCAAGTCAAGTTGAATTTATGTTGAAAATTATATTTACCCTCAAACTGAAGAGGTGTTGCATTTGAAAAACGCTCATCCTGTGTTTATTGGGCTCGTTTATCCAGGACATCTCCAAAAATATGTAACACTGTCATCAGCTGTTTAAAAACAATCACAGAATATAAGTGAAATCATGCATTTTTAGGGCCAGTTTCTCAATGTCTTGTTATTATTTATCGTGTCGATAAAACAGCTGATCCCATACAAAAATTTTACTAACCGGAGGTCTATCCTCCGCTTAAAATTAATCGGAGGATGAGAAACTGGCCATTAATGTATCAAATGCGTCAATTAGTAATAAATATTTACTGCTGCGATTATTTATGACACTGTATCACTTTGAATTTCATGTTTTTCGATAAAATAGTCACAATAAATTGCTATTGTGAATCGAAGAAGCGTCACTTTATCCAAATACAATCTGGCAATATCGTCGCGACTTGCACTGATGAGATGTTCTGGATAGAACACCAGTGCAACGATGTTCTGGATAGCCCATACAAATGTTGCATCCAGTGCAAAAAGAAAACAGCCCTAATAATAGAATGATGTTGATTTACAAGTGGCAAGTTACATGTTGCAGCGTCTATCAGCCAGTGTTTTTATTCTCGATGGAGGCAGCGTGTCTGTAAAATATCTGAAAAACAATCACTTTATTCCATTTGGAAAGTCAAAAATTGTTCACCAATATACCTTTTACAATTTTAAGGAAATAACTATGTTTTCAGCACTTTATTATCGATTTTATTTAAATAAATTATAAGAAGCTAGTTGCGCTTGGTGTTTCACAAAATTTAAAATGGTTTGTAACAATAGTGATGGCAAAATACTTTCATGTACATTTCATACTTTTTCATACGCTTCCCTCATCACAGTTGGCGATTGTTGCAGTGTCACTTCACAACGTGTTGTGGCGCAAGGAAAAATTGCAAAATTATATTTTCAAAATTTTGCAATTTTTCTAGATATATCATGTTTTTTACAAAATTTAAATAATTTGTACCATTTTATTAATTCTTACTCCTTATTTAACCAATTTGAAACAAAAACAGTTAGGGCTACCCATTAAAAATATGAAAAAGAAATAGTAGAAAATTTAATTAAAAGAACTTCTTGTGTCGTTAAAATAAAGAACATCTTTGGAAGGACTATTTTGGAAGTGCTTTTAAAGTTGGGTCTTTAGAATAATTTCTGCCGTTAGAAAAAATTTGTTGATGTTGCAAAAAAGCGCATTAGACGATAAATTTGGTCAGCTAAAATAGTTTTATTTATACTGCTCTTCTTCTTCCTTTTAATTAAATTATTTTTTAATGTTATAATGTCAACCAATTTTTTTGTCATCCACGGACCCATTTGTTTCCGAATTTCTGTATGAATCGCTCTCCTTTTTCTACTCAAGAATAGTGCGATTGAAAAACATCCAACAAATTCATTAGAAATTTTTATTGGGTCAGAAATAGATACATTTAATCTCATATTCTGATCTAATTACTCTCCATCTTTGTTATAATCAATTCTGCAAAACTGTTCCTCTAGTATCTCGCTGGTACTGATTTCTGTTCTTAGCAAGTACACCCAAAGAAATTTGTTAGTAGGGACAGCAGAAAAGTCTGCTAAAACAGCAGAAAGTCTGCTGAAAAAGGGACAGCCGTCACTGTTTGCTGAAATAGCAAACATTTCCTGCTATTTTTTAAGCTCGATTACACTAAAACATGTTTTATTTTGGCTAAAACAAATAAACATGCCAACTTAGGAGCTATCCTAACATAATTAAAACAATGTTTTATGAGTATCTATAGTATTTGACCAAAAATCTGAATATTTATCGAATTGAGACATAACAGCAAACATTTTGTTTGCTGATCGTATTTAGGAGCTTGTAAGTATATTACAGTGCAAAAACATACCAAAAACTACTTTTGGTTCTTAAATATGCTTTGGGGTAAAATTTATAACCTAAAAATTTTATAAATTGTTGTTCATTAGGCCCTGAAGTACAAAAATATAACAGCAGACATCGACTGCTGTTTTTAGCAGACTTTTTTCTATGAGTGTAGTTAATATAGTTATGGTATGGTTCAATTGCAAATACTGTTATGAGTTTGCTGACATTTCCAAAAACGCCATTTATTGATGATTTACTAATCGGCCTTGTAACCATCTCATGGTGGGAATAAATGTTGTATTCACATAGTAAGTTCTTAAATGCAGCAGCATGAGTGTGTTTACTTTTAATATCTATGTTAACATCACCAATAAGGAGACACTTTCCAGAAGAATAGCGTTCTAGTACGTGTTCAATAGATTGTAAAAAAAGATTTAAAATTACTTTTTTGAAATCGATACAGGTTAACGATGTGTAACGGCTTTCCATTAATTCTAATCTCAGGGAAAGATAAAATTATCATATCCAAAAAGTTTTCACTTTTAAGGTGAGTTCGAGTTTAACCGCTAAAATCGGAATTTTTTCAGTAAAAATAAAATTAAACATATTTGTTGCAGATTTCATTATAACTTGATGGGGAATAGCCCAAAGCAAATTTTCACAAAGTTTGTATTCCATAAAATGAATTATTAAAGAAAAATAATCGTGAAAAAATTACGATTTTAGCGGCTAAAGGTAAGTACATACTATGTTCGCTTTTCGCGTTGAAATTTTCGTGGTTACTTTATTAAAACAGTTCAATATAAAGCAGACAAATTAACTTAATTGATGCGTAGTTTCTTGTTCCTCTAGATTTCGGCAAGACTTTACAGGAATAAGTTTGTTTTCATTTATAATTTTGGTTATTTAAGGAAAAGTAATCGCGAAAATAAAGTGGTTTTCAGCTCGAAAACCGAACATAGTACCTACCCTAAACTCGAACTTAATACCCACCTTTATCGGGTAGGATTTCATATTTTAACGTTTCAGACAAAAATAATTAAAATTTTTGTTTCGCATATGCAATAACTTTCAGTTGAAATCTGTAAAAAATTTACCTCAATTTATTTCACCGGTTATATAGTTGTAAATTATAAAGTCATTATGATTACTTATGATAAATTCTGTTGTTGAAGAAAAAAAGCTTAACCATTTCATTGATTATAGGATTGCACATCTACTATCAAGTAATATTAAATAATTTAAATGTTTATTAAATATTTTGGTTTCTAAATTGTTAATTATATGAATGTAATTCACATATTATTTATTCTTTTAAGGTACCGGATCTGTAGGCTTCTTTCAAATACATAAATACGGACTGTATAACAGCTTCATGAGCATCTGCCGTTTCACAATAATAGGACAAGGGTGCTGGTATACGTTTTAGCTTCATTAAACTCAATTTAGTCTCTCTCTCATCTTTATCCACTTCTTGGGGGGACGACATTGTTGGAACTGGTATAGCTTCGTAGAAAGTACATTTTCTAGGACCTAGGTCAGGGATATTAGCCTCATATGGCGGCGCTAAAATATCAAAAAATGCTGCAACACCCCCTATGGCGGTAATTTCGTGATAGTTGCGTTCCCTTGGTGTCAAAAGCGTACATCCCATCTCAGAGGTAAATGTGCTGGGTTCCTCTCTAAAGACGTCCACTTCTTTAGCAGGTTCCGTATACTTAATAGTTTCGCACAAATTTGTATAGGACTGTAGTCGAAGTTTGCCAGTTAGAACCTTTAACAGACCATACATACTCGGATGGTCATGCAGCGGCATTGTGTAACCAGCACGCATTATAAAAACACTCATCGAGACTGTGTCGTTTTCAAAAATTTGCATGAATGTACAAGGAGCACGTCCTGGAATTACGGAATTATTGAAAAGTTCCTCGTTCAGATAGATGTCGCGGCTGGTAAGCTGATCTGTTAATTGCCTTAGCGCGGCTAAGTTGTTTGAAAGAGCTGCTTGGTTTTTGAGATCAAATGTTTTAAGCGCTTGTTTCAGGATATTTACAAAATGTGAGCTCATGTCTATTTGCACTTATATCAATAATACACCAGAAAATAGAACAGCTGACGGCTCCACCGGCTAGAACTGAACATTTCGCGAATGTCAGGTATAATAAAAGTAATCGGTACCACAATAATATGTTATACGCTTTACAGAATATCAGTTATTCCGGACGGAATGTCGGTGTTTGTAAAGAATCTTACAATGTGTCGCATCGATACGACTTGCCGGCGATGACTAAATAATCGGTTAATGTTTTATAGTTCCCATAAACATGCAACAGAATCGATTATGCCTTCGGACTTAACTTATAATGTGCACAATATATGGGATATGTTCGACACGAGCACTGCCGTCCGGAATAACTGATAGTCTGTAATGCGCTTTACAGACTATCAGTTATTCCAGACGACAATGCTCGTGTCGAACATATCCCATATATTGTGCACATTATAAGTTAAGTCCGAAGGCATAATCGATACTGCTGCATCCCAATAAACACAAACGTTTGAAAAATACTAAAATGCAATAATTTTTCAAACATTTTTTCAAAGGATTAGGGTAATATTCAAGTTGAGAAATTGTTGAGAAAATCGCGTTCTCAACAAAAAACAGACATTACCCTCAACAGTAAAATTCAACACATCAGCAATAATTTCTCAATTGTAATCCCCAAATTGCAATGCATCGCTACTTAATAATTTCTCAAACAGTTTTCAATGTGAGACAAATTAAAAATTAATATTGTTGCGAATATTTTCTAACCACAATTTGTATGAAATTCAATCCCATTTCTAACTGAAAGTCAACGCTAAATTTCTAGGGATTTTGTATAATTTATTAATTTTTTTTTTCGGTAAAAAATAGAATAGTATTAAAAATAACATTAATAATAAATATATAAAAATAATAATATAATACCAATCAAAACATAATTATCTTATTTAACTATTAATAAATAAAACTATCAATACAACTTTAAATATCTTAAACATTTTTACATGTGTAATTCGATTTCCTCCATAATGTTCGTGTCACATAACTATTAATTAATTATTAATTAATATGCTGCCAGTTTGAAATAATTACTATCGAGGAACTTGCTGGCCTGCGTGTTGTAATAGATTCCAGCAAGAGCAATACACAAAATAAGAAACTGATGACGGGATGTAAATTGATGTAATGCACATTTTCATCCAGAAGTTCTTGATATGGGAATTGTTGCACTTTGAAAGTTTTCTGGAAACTTTTCCTTGTTGTTTCTTTCATCATTTTTTCATCGGCCAACATCTTCCAAGAATATAGCATCCAATGATTTTAGTTTTCTGCAAAACAATCGAGTTTAGTGATTTCCATTAAGTTTTCATTTCACTTTTTATTTTGACTTACCAATTATAGTTAGCTTTTTGGATTAATTCCAGTCTATTGTCCAAAATATTTCGTATTTTTGTATTTCTTCCAACTGACCCACAAAATTCGATTTCCTCAAGAACGTTGGTGTCACAAAATGGTTATAAAATTCATTAAAATTCCGGCAATTTGCAACTAACGTGCTGGCCAGAGAGTTAGAATAAATTTCTAGCAATATGAATTCACAAAATAACAAATTGAACCGATGATGCGATGTAAATTAAACTATCGATGTGATTTATCATCCAGTTGGTATGGGAAAGAATAACCAGCCTCTTAATTTTTCCAAGCAGCAGCATCCAAAGATTGTTGTTGTCTGCAAAGAGATTTGAGTGACTTCCTTAAAGTTTTCATTTCGTGTTTTATGTTTACTTACCAATTATTATAAAACATTTTAAGAAATTTCGGTTGATTATTGATTATCAAAAAATGTCCACATTTTTTTATTTCTTCCACGAACTTCGTTGCACAAAGTAATATTGAAAACCATGTGGTTTTTTTCGTTGCATTTCATGGTAGTGTTTTGTCAAAGTTTTCTCCAATTATCTTCAACACATTTTCAAAGTTTTCGTCAATATTTTGGCGGTTTGGAAGTGATCCGCAAACAATTTGAAAATGTATTGAAGATGACTTGTTTCAAGTCAAGTTGAATTTATGTTGAAAATGATATTTATCCTCAAACTGAAAAGGTGTTGTATTTGAAAAACTCTCATCCTGTGTTTATTGGATCGATAACACATTAACCGATTATTTAGTCATCGCCGACAAGTCGTATCGATCCGACACACTGTAAGATTTTTTACAAACACCGACATTCCATCCGGAATAACTGATAGTCTGTAATGCGCTTTAATACAGAACCTAATTCAATATATACTTGCCAGAAATTTCTTCCTTAAGCCTCTAGATATAAATACAGATCGACTTAGACTCTTCCTGTATTCTTAATACTGTTACGAATTTGATATTTCCAGATTTAAGTTTATTTAAATTAGTTTCCGTTAATTTAAATTTCGAATTGTAACGATAAAATTACGTCATAACTTGTTAGAGTCATTTCTTCATTTTCTAGTACTTTTCTAGACATCTTTTGTGTTCTTAGTTTTCCAATCGTTCATTGTAAAAGTAACACGTTTGTTTTACTGTTATAATTATCGGTAATATGACCAGAATGCACTAGCCAAGATAAGAATAAGCCTAAAAGTATGTGTGCCATATCACCTGTAAAATAACGCCCCATAGAAAGTTCTAGATGGCCGAGACAATGAACATAAGTCGATAAATATGTGCGATGTCGTCCGTGCGACATCTACAAGGTACCCTGCCAACATTTTTTGAATTTGGGGGCGCTTCTGAGAATCCCCACTACGTCGAAAACTGTCGTATACGATATCCAAAGCTCCTCGGAAAAGCGCCGTCACTATTGAGAAGTTGTACCACGCCAAGTTACTACAAAAAAGTATCGCATGAGTGCAATTATTGGGTGCCCTTCTGGATACATTTAGAAGGACGCCAATAAGAGCCCCTTTAAACAATCAGAGAAAGTGTATTTTAAGATAGTTGTAAAAGAATCATTGTGGTCAAGTAAAACACCATTGTTTACATGTTTATTAATTTTATGAAACATTTATAAATTCTCATATATATAACATTTATACGACTATCACATCACATTTAACATATTTTTATGCATTAATAAAATATTGTTGTTGAGTTACAAGCTGCAAGTTACATGTTGTAGCGTCTATCAGCCAGTGCTTTTATTCCCAATGGAGGCAGCGTGTCTGGAAAAATATTTGAAAAACTATCACTTTATTCCATTTGGAAAGTCAAAAATTGTTCACCAATATACCTTTCACAATTTTAAGCGTAATAACTATGTTTACAGCACTTCAAGATCGTTTTTATTTAAATAAATTATATGAAGCTAGTTGTGCTTGGTGTTTCACTAAATATAAAATGGCTCTTGTAACAATAGTGATGGCAAAATTATTTCATGCGAATAGTGATGGCAAAATACTATCACAGTTGACGATTGTTGCTGTGTCACTTACGAGTCTGTAGTAGCGATGAGGATGAAATGGAACTTTGAAATGCTGGCAGGGTAGTAGCTTATGCGCTTTACAGACTATCAGTTATTCCGGACGGAATGTCGGTGTTTGTAAAGAATCTTACAGTGTGTCGGATCGATACGACTTGTCGGCGATGACTCAATAATCGGTAAATGTGTTATCGATCCCATAAACATTCTGCAGTATCGATTATGCCTTCGGACGTAACTGATAATGTGCAGAATATATGAGATATGTTCGACACGAGCACTGTCGTCCGGAATAACTGATAGTCTGTAAAGCGCATTAATCTCGAAGGTTGTAGGCCAATTAGCGAGAACATTCGAAATCGTCATATTTCGGTATATAAATCCCTAGCGGAGAGAGCAGATCGTAGAGCAAATAAGTGAAACCAATCAGTTAAACAAATAAATTGTAGATTGTCGTTATTTGAAAAGAACTGTGTTTTAATTATCGGGTAATTAAATACGCCTCAATATAAAAACGTAACAATACAATAAAAAAAAGCTCGCTTCCCGTAAAAAGTATTTGTGTTTGTTGGTGTATGAAACCTGCAATTTTTATGGAAAATTTTTAATATTCCTTTTTTATAAATCGGTGTGATACTTACCTGAAGGCAACTTCTTTTCTATGGGATAAACTTTATTCAATGTATTGCGGACTATTATCAAGTAAATGCTGTTCCCCGTTTTGCAAATTTTGTAGCGTCATACCATTTACCATGTCGATATAAATATTTATTTGTTGCAACAACTACCTTACGCCCGTCCTATAATTGAACTAAGATTCTATTAGTATACTCAACTTTTGGTTGTACCAACCATTTGTTGATTCCCATGATGTAGGTCTCACTATGCTGGTGGTTAGCTCAACAATTTTATGCAGCATAAAACCAAATTTATCGGCATTGGTTATTGTAACCAAGTGAATGGTTATGGGGATTTTGTTTTGATCCTGTGAACTTTTTTATGGTCGTGTTGAATGTATGTAATGCTTATATTCACTACGCTTTCAAACATTTTTTCAAAGAATTACCTTAAAATTCAATTTAAAAAAATGGTTAAGAAAATCGCATTCTCAACAAAAAACAGACATTACCCTCAACAGTAGAATTCAACACGTTAGCAACAATTTCTCAACATATTAGCAACAATTTTTCAAACTAAATTTCATTTTAATGCCTCAAACCTATTGGAAAATTTGTTGAAGGCAAGCAATTTGCAAGATCATTTGAATTAATGTTGAATATGGGATTCACTATCAAATTGATATGGTGTTACATGTGAAATATACTCATCCTTGTGTTTGTTGGGATGGTATGTAACTCAACCTATACTATCTTCAACACCTTTTCAAAGATTTTGTCAACATTTTGGCAAATTGGAAGTAATTCGCAAACAATTTGAAGATGTGTTGAAGATGAGCTGTTTCAAATCAAGTTGAATTTATGTTGAAAATTACATCTACCCTCAAACTGAAAAGTTGTTGCATTTGAAAAACAATTTCTCAAATTGAATTTTAAGTTAATTCTTTGAAAAAAATGTTTGGAAGCGTATTGAATATAAGCATTTCTCCAATGCTTGTGTTTATTGGGTTCCCAATAAACACAAACGTTTGAAAAATGCTAAATTTCAACAATTTTTCAAACATTTTTTCAAAGGATTGTTGAGAAAATCGCGTTCTCAACAAAAAACAGACATTACCCTCAACAGTGAAATTCAACACATTAGTAATAATATCTCAAGTGTTATCCTAAAATTGAAATGCATCGCTACTCAATAATTTGTCAAACAATTTTCGATGCGAGTCAAATTCAAAATTAACATCGTTGCAAATTCTTTTCAACCTAAATTTGTATGAATGATATACTCACTTCAAATTGAAAGTCAAAGCCAAAATTCTATGAATTTTGTATAATTTATTCATTTTCATCAAAATAAAATATATAATAATACACTACACTACATAATACACTACAATATTAATTGATAAATAATAATCTTATTAAACATATCAACAAATAAGAACAAAACAACCAACAAAACTTTAAATATCTTAAACATTATTAGTAAACACTTTTGCATTGATAATTTGATTTCCTTCCTTTTGGTGTCATCCCTGCCAACATTTTTTGAATTTGGGGACTCTTTTGAGAATCCCCACTACGTCGAAAACAATCATATACGACATCAAAAACTCGTCGGAAAAGCGCCGTCACTATTGAGAAGTTGTACCACGCCAAGTTACTACAAAAATGTTTCGCATGAGTGCAATTATTAGGTGCCTTTATAGATCAATTTAGAACGACGCCAATAAGGGACCCTCCAAACAATCAGAAAAAGTGCATTTTAAGATAGTTGTAAAAGAATCATTGTGGTCGAGTAAAACATGTTTGTTTAGATATTTATTAATTTGATTAAACATTTACAAATTCTTAAAAATATAACATTTATACCACTATCACATTACATTTAACATAATTTTTGGCATTAATGATGATGTTGAGTTACAAGTAGCGAGTTACATGTTGCTGCGTCTATCAACCAGTGTTTTTATTCCATGGAGGCAGCGTGTCTGTAAAATATCTGAAAAACAATCACTTTATTCCATTTGGAAAATCACCAAATTGTTCACCAATATACCTTTCACAATTTTAAGCGTATAATCTATGTTTTCAGAACTTTATTTTCGTTTTCATTTAATTAAAATATAACAAGCTGGTTGCGCTTGGCGTTTCACAAAAAAAAATGGATTTTTTAACAGTAGGGATGGCAAATTACTTGCATGTACTTTTTGATGTACCTTTTCATGATGGTTGAAGTGACATTTACGAGTCTGTGGTAACGATGAGGTTGAAATGGAACTTTGAAATGCTGGCAGGGATAAAACAGAATTAAAATTTATTAACATGCGGACAATTTGAAATTAGGAACGTACTGGACCGCGTGTTAGAATTGATTTCCAGCAGAAGGAATTCACAAAATATCCATTTTAAACTGATAATAGCATATGAATTAAACTGACGATGTGATGCACATTTTCGCCCAGAAGTTGTTGATTTCAACAATTTGTTGCTTTTAACAATTTTAATTGGTTGCACTTGTAATGTTTCTGGAAACTTTTTCTTGTCGATAAGCAACTCATTTTTCATTGGTCAGCTTCTTAATGTTTGCAAGAATCCAAAGATTTTAGTTTTCTGCAAAGAAATTTAAATTTAGTGACTTCTCTAAAGGGTTGATTTAATTTTTCATATTGACGTACCAATTATTATAAATTATTTGAAGCAGTTCCAGTTAATTGTCCACCATTTTTTCATCGGTCAGCTTTTTAATGTTTTCAAGAACGTAGAATCCATAATTTTAGTTTTCTGCAAAGAGATATACATTTAGTGATTTCCTTAAAGTTTTATTTCATTTTTTATTTTCACATAACTATTTTTATAAACTATTTGGTTATTTGTCTAAAATTTTTCATTTTTTAATTTCTTGCAGTTGACCACCAAGGCATATTAAAGAGGTAAAGTCATGCAATCAGGTGACTAATATCGACATTCATCTTGTCAAAGGCTTTGTTTACGTTTAGTATTCAACAATGTTGATGTTTTATATATGCATTCAACAATACAACAACACTACACATACACAAACACAACAGCACTACACATACAAACAAAACTTGAGTGATCTGCCATTTTAGTTTGACATTATTAATATCATGGGGGGGTACACACGCTTGCTCGTGACTTTACCTTTAATTAATATGCCTTGGTTGACCACGAACTTCGTTGCACAAATAAGTATTGAAAACCACATGGTTTTTTCGTTTCATTTTAGGGTAGTGTTTTGTCATATTATCTTCAACACCTTTTCAAAGATTTCGTCAACATTTTGGAGAATTGGAAGTAATTCGCAAACAATTGGAAGATGTATTGAAGATGAGCTATTTCAAGTCAAGTTGAATTTATGTTGAAAATTATATTTACCCTCAAACTGAAAAGTTGTTGCATTTGAAAAACGCTCATCCTGTGTTTAATGGGTTATGTTTGTTTTATTAATTCTACCTTATAAGTGTACCCTGAAGTAAATATGTCAAAAAATATGAACAATTCCACATCACAACACTCAAAAGGGTCAATTATTTTGCATATACTCACAACGTTTGTTCTCTGACACGTTTTTGGCTGATTTATAAAAATTAAAATATTTTATTTTTAATTGCCCTGCAAATCTGAATCTGTGTTTTGAGAATCTCACGTTTGAGCACTACGAAATTTCAACAACAATTTTAGGGTTTGAATTGCCGAGGAATGTCCCCTATATCGTATTGAAGTGCAATGAATAGTCTGACCACAATGTAACATTAATAGTTGTACGAATTATTACAGAAAAGGATTGTTTTTAAGAAAAGAACGATGTGTAGTATTTCGGTTGCTTGACATTGTGTGATTGATAAATGAAGCAGAACACGTATACTGCAAACAGAATCTTCGCCACGCCATCATATTCTTCTGTGTATAATAGTACTCATAATAGTACGCCTAGAACTTCGCAGCAACGTTCAGTCATGTATAGCCGTGACTGGCGATCCGCGCTACGGACTCCTCCCCCCTATCGTATTGGGAATAGGACGGTACGTTTCAACTATCACATAGCAATGCTAATTGTGGGAGCATGTGCATTGATTGTTCTCTTCTATTATGTGCGTGGGGGCAGCACTTCTTCATCAGATGCGGCATGGCTAAAAAACTATGCTAGCTCAATTAGTGGACATCGAAATGCAAATGTTGTTGGTAATAACGATGTAAAATATTCTACATTAGATGCTTCCTCTCTACCATACAATAGTATTTATCCCTTAACTCCTCTGATGGCTGCAAGACCAGGAATGGTTACATATCGTATAGCTATGGTTGCAGATTTGGACACTAAATCAAAAGTGGAGGTCAACGGCGCTACCGTTTGGCGAAGTTTTTTGAAAAAAGGGCATCTCTCTTATATTGCGGCGAAGAACGAACTTGTAATTACGTGGGATGTGGGTGAGCCTAATGCTATAGAGTCGGGATTTTCTTTAAAAGGGCGTGGAATGGAACTTTCCGAGTTGGTAACATTCAACGGCCGGCTTTTGAGCTTCGATGATCGCACAGGTTTAGTATATGACTTGACGAACAACGAAAATCCAATCCCATGGGTTATATTACTTGATGGGAATGGATATAATGCTAAAGGATTCAAATCTGAATGGGCTACCGTCAAAGATCGATTGCTTTATGTCGGATCTATGGGAAAAGAATGGACAACGGGAATAGGCGATTTCGAAAACGAAAATCCTATGTTTGTTAAAATCGTTTCGCCATCAGGTGCTGTTAAGTCTATAGACTGGTCATACAATTTTAAAAGGTTAAGAGAAGAAGCTTATAAAATCACATGGCCTGGTTATATGATACACGAAAGTGGTGTATGGTCGGATATTCATAAAAAGTGGTTTTTCTTGCCACGGAGGTGCTCTAAAGAAAAGTAAGTAAGACAATGAATGAACTTATCTCTTTCATGAAATATAGTCATACTCTATTTATGGTGTAGAATAATATGTACTGGGAACTATAGCGGTTAGCATTATCTTTGATTGAATACCAAAATATCCTTCCACAATCTTAAACACCTCAATAATGCTGCCGAAATTTCTGAGTATTTCAGCCTTGTAAAAAAAGATTTTTATAAATTGGGCTTTAAAGAGTTTACTCTCGTAAAGTCGGCACTATGTTCACTTTTCGCGTTGAAATTTCCGCTGTTACTTTATTAAAATAGTGATACGCATTGTCTTTTTTTCATCTAGATTTGGGCAAAATTTAACATTGTACTATCGAACTTTGTTTTTGGACAATACAACAGCATCAGAACCTCAATGTTGCGCTGCAACTGCTGCTCAGCTTTAATTTTGTTCCATAGTTGTTACTTTTTTGTTGCAAAGCATTAAAGAAAGTAATTATGGAAAAATGGCGATTTTAGCTGCTAAAGGTGGGTATTAAATTCGAGTTTAGTCGCTAAAATCTTCATTTTTCACGATTACTTTTCTTTAATAATCCATTTTAAGGAGTACAAACTTTGTGAAAATTTGCTTTGTGGTATTCTTGGGCTATTTGTAGGAAGATACGAAGAGTTCCAAAAGTTTTGGCTTACTTTAAAGCCGTCAAACAATATCCGGATGATATTTTTTGATCACTTTCGAGCCGATTTAACTAAACATTACAATATTTCATTTGTCAATTGCTGCTTTTGGAATCCACATCTACCCTAAAAATTTTTCAAAGAAGTTTAAATAATATATGAAGGTTAGGTTAGGTTAGGTGGCAGCCCGATGTATCAGGCTCACTTAGACTATTCAGCCCATTGTGATACCACATTGGTGAACTTCTCTCTTATCACTGAGTGCTGCCCGATTCCATGTTAAGCTCAATGACAAGGGACCTACTTTTTATAGCCGAGTCCGAACGGCGTTCCACATTGAAGTGAAACCACTTAGAGAAGTTTTGAAACCCTCAGAAATGTCACCAGCATTACTGAGATGGGATAATCCACCGCTGAAAAACTTTTTGGTGTTCGGTCGAAGCAGGAATCGAACCCACGACCTTGTGTATGCAAGGCGGGCATGCTAACCATTGCACCACGGAGGCTCCCTAAATAATATATGAAATAAAAATAATGAAGAACTTACTCGTTCCCTGCATCAGCCATTTTAATACTGCGTGTTTTTTACTAGGTTAGCGCAACATATGCTTGATTGTTGCTTTTTATAACACTTGACGCTAGCAGTGTTGTCGGGCACAAGACTCTTGAATGTGTTGCTCGGCACATACAGTGCAACATTGCGTTCCCGAAAAGGCCCAATGTTTCAGAATACGAGTGGACTTAGAGAACGTAAGGTTTATAGAGCTCTAATGGGCACTGGATGCACATAGAACGATGTGAAGCACTGAAGGGCAACGAAACACTTGGGAGATCCATACAAGAATAAAACTAGGGAACTACTGAGGAGCTGTATCGAGAACCTAACCAAGCTTAGAAGAAGAATACGAGTGGACTTAGAGAACGTAAGGATTATAGAGCTCTAATGGGCACTGGATGCACATAAAACGATGTGAAGCACTGAAGGGCAACGAAACACTTGGGAGATCCATACAAGAATAAAACTAGGGAACTACTGAGGAGCTGTATCGAGAACCTAACCAAGCTTAGAAGAAGTGATAGCAAACTGAGTTCAGAAAAATACTAATAAACGGAGCGCACAACTTGTTGACTATTGGCTTAAAATATGAGACGATTTTAATGTCTCATGTCGGCTAAAATACTCTCGTACGTCAATCGAGAATTCCCTCTAGGATTGTAATGTGTGTGGATAATATTAAGACATTATTTTCACTTTATAATTCATATAAATTTCTTTCATAATCTCGATGGCTTTCTGACACATTTAATGTACTTAAATTCGACGAAGTGAAAGAATATGCGGTAGAACTAGTAAGTTAATATGTTCTGCTTGGATTGAATATCAAGGATTAAGATAATTTTTCTTTTCGCTTCTCCATTCAAAATTCTAGTTATGAATTAATAGGACCTATAATTTGCACGCATGTTGGTTGTTATAAAATTCATTCACATAATACAAGATATACAAATAGCTTTTAAAATGTAGTATAGTTTTGATGCTTTTAAATCTTGAATTATTACTTATTTTTTACTTATGGTATTATTTATGCAGTTACAGATTTTTTATTCTATATCCATACATAAACCAATTTTGGGTCATAACATCCTTTAGGTGAACATTGAAATTGAAAAAAATTGAAATTGAATACATTTTTTTCGATCCCGTCAATAGATTTCTGTGACGATTTTATTGCTCCAATTTCTCACACAATTGAAATTTTTCTGTTTATGTCTTAATAATTTCTACTAATAATCATTTATATTTTCTTTGTTTATATTTTAGATACAACGAGACGCGTGATGAACATATGGGTTGTAACCTCTTGATTTCTGCTGATGAAAATTTCAACAAAATAGAAACAACTATTCTAGATCCCAACAACACAAAGTCCACACATGGATTTTCAAGTTTTAAATTTATCCCTGGTACAGAAGATCGCATTATTGTAGCATTAAAAACAGAGGAATTGAATGGCAAAACTACAACATTCATTACAGCATTCGACATACACGGAAAAACGATATACGACTCACAGCACATTGATACAGATCTAAAATATGAAGGATTTGAGTTCATTTGATTTATGTTCCCGATTTTCATTGACTTCTTTACTTTATTTGTCATTGATTACATATTTATTGAAAATCTTTGCGAGCCATTGTAATCTGAAAGGGTCACTTTTCAAGTTAATAAGTTATTGCATTATCTTTAAGCCAAGCTCTATACAAATTATTTTTTTAACGGGCATATGTTGTTTTTGGAGAGCTGTGATAGCTCTAAGTTGATGATTTATTTGCTTTACAGTCTTATATTTTGCCTAACAATTGGAACCATACTCGATTCAATTTATTTCAAAGACAATTTGTACTACTGTTAATATACATATATATTTTTTCATCTTAATTATGCCAACGCAGCGTGATATTTTATGTTTTACGAATGTGATTTGTTTATAATGTTTATGAAAGCAAAAGATTGAGAATAAATAATAATAAAATTAGAAATAATTAACCAATTATGTTTTAATTAATTTTCTTAATTTTACTCATAACTCAAAGGGTTAAATAAAAACAAATTATCTAAAGATAATATGTAATAATAAATAATAAACAAATAATTTCCATTTACGATAGAAAATATTCGAATTCCAAAGAATTAATACATAATATAACACCATTTTTTCAATTAAAAATTTAATTGAATTTAAAAACAATATTCAATTAATCTTTCGATTAAACAATTCTCGATTTTGTTTTTGGTTTCAATCGCGAAATAATCTTATCCTATTAATTTTTAATTGAAATTGCATTGACCAAATGAAATAAGATCAGTCGCCAATGTCAATCAAAACATTAAAAATTAATTGGCTTTGTGTGTTGGTTATCTCGGGCGTTTGATTAAGCTGCCAAACGCGAAATGATTGAGTGAATGCCAATTAAACTTAATTAAAAATTAGGACAATTTCAAAATTTTTGAAATGCAAATTATTAAAATGTGACACTTTTCAAACCTATTTTGCAATTTTTGAAAATTTGTTTCTTTGGGACTTGTTCATATCATAATTAGTTCAAAATAAAGGTTTCATTCGATTCATATTTCTAATTCCAACAATTTGATTTTTATACCCTCCACCATAGGATGGGGGTATATTAACTTTGTCATTCCGTTTGTAACACATCGAAATATTTATTTATTTATCAGTTTTTATTCAGTAATACTAAGCCTACATGGCCTAAATACATTTGTATCACAAAGTGAAAATATTGCTCTAAGACCCCATAAAGTATATATATTCTGGGTCGTGGTGAAATTCAGAGTCGATCTGAGCATGTCCGTCCGTCCGTCTGTTGAAATCACGCTAACTTCCGAACGAAACAAGCTATCGACTTGAAACCTGGCACAAGTAGTTGTTATTGATGTAGGTCGGATGGTATTGCAAATGGGCCATATCGGTCCACGTTTACGTATAGCCCCCATATAAACGGACCCCTAAATTTGGCTTGCGGAGCCTCTAAAAGAAGCAAATTTCTTCCGATCCGGCTGAAATTGGGTACATTGTGTTAGCATATGGTTTCTAACCATGCAAAAATTGGTCCACATCGGTCCATAATTATATATAGCCCCCATATAAACCGATCCCCAGATTTGGCTTGCGGAGCCTCTATGAGGAGCAAATTTCATTCGATCCGACTGAAATTTGGTACATGCAAAAATTGGTCCACATCGGTCCATAATTATATATAGCCCCCATATAAACCGATCCCCAGATTTGCCTTGCGGAGCCTCTAAGAGGAGCAAATTTCATCCGATCCGGCTGAAATTTGGTACATGATGTAAGTATTTATATGATCTCTAACAACCGTGCAAAAATTGGTCCACATCGGTCCATAATTATATATAGCCCCCATATAAACCGATCCCCCGATTTGGCTTGCGGAGCCTCTAAGAGAAGCAAATTTCATCTGATCCGGCTGAAATTTGGTACATGATGTAAGTATATGGGGGCTATATAATTATATAGCCCCCATATAAACCGATCCCCCGATTTGGCTTGCAGAGCCTCTAAGAGAAGCAAATTTCATCCGATCCGGCTGAAATTTGGTACATGATGTAAGAATATGGTCTCTAACAACCGTGCAAAAATTGGTCCACATCGGTCAATAATTATATATAGCCCCCATATAAACCGATCCCACGATTTGGCTTGCGGAGCCTCTAAGAGAAGCACGCAAAAATTGGTCCACATCGGTCCATAATTATATATAGTCCTCATATAAATCGATCACCAGATTTCACCTCCGGAGCCTCTTGGAAGACCAAAATTCATCTGATTCAGTGACAATCTTTCGTAGAAGTTTCTACGCAATCCATGGTCGAGGGTACATAAGATTCGGCCTGGCCGAACTTACGGCCGTATATACTTGTTTTGATTCTTGTCCTTAAAATTACACATATAGCTTTTCACAAATTATACATATTCCTTTGCACTAAATACCACCTAGTGTAAATTTAGCTGTATATGGGCTAACTAAAGTTCCATAAATACAACTTATGTTGAAGCAAAATCCGCATAGATATATAACTGTGGATTTTGTTTCTAAAATAAAATTTCACACACCTGAGGTGACGAACTATCAGCGCCATAAGTGGGCCCGTAGATACACTACGAACCAAAACTTATAAGGAAACACACAGCTTTCACATAAAAATAGTCAGGCTATCCGAATTAAAGCAGATAACGCAACTCAATTCATGCGCTCTCTAGATTTCACATAGAAAAATTTTATTTACACTATTATTATGCATTACATATTCTAATAAGTTTTCTGTAGGTATGTTCATCAAAATGTACGCTTTTAAAATCAATGATACAATGAGTTTAGTATTTGTGTTTTCTTACCAATTATCTGAGGAGTAAATACCCAACATTTTTGGTGTTGACAAAATATAGTTTTTTGTTACATTTAAAGTGAGTTTATTTTGGGCATATTAAAGTAATTTGAAACCCGTTTTAATTCCGAAAGGAATGATTTCGCTCGACAATGTTATGCAAAATAACTGAATTTATAAAGAAAACTTTGTTGCTTGTGGGGATTCAGTCGAAGGAAAGCTTTCTCTCGGGTATGAGAAACCAGTATTGTTGGGTTTTTTTTAAATTACCGTTTGAGAAATTTTGAGCTGAAGTTAGTATTCAGCTATCTGACTTTCAGATACACAAAAATGTTGCCATAATAATTGAAATGGATAATTTCTTTACTCGGATATAAACATATTAAAACTTTATTTTTCGCATACAATTAAAAAAATATACAATTTGGGTGTGTTTTTTTTTATAAAAGGAAATGTTGCCTGAAATATATTGGTGTGTATGTTGTAGTATTTTTCCTTTAATATTGTATAGAATATGTACGTCAACGTAATTTCGATGAATCAACTCGAATTTTATAAACATTAATTTAAATACAAATGAGAAATAATAAATACGCCTTGGTTTATGTCATTTGTCTGTAGCTCATTCAATGAGATCTCGCAAATGATATGTTAATATAACTTCAAATTCATTCAAGTTTTTCTACTTGCACTTTATTCAAACGCTCCATGAGTGAACTTCAGATGTAAGCAAAAATATGAAAATCGCCAAGGTCTTTCGAAAATGCCTTTAAAAATGAGGTATGAAATTAAAAATCTTTATCTAAAAGTAAATATGTGGAATATTTTTCTCTACAATATTAGAAAAACGTGCAATTTTTGTTGTTGTTGTATAAGAGATATACATGATTAGAAAGGGAATTACAATACGTTGTATAAATAATTGCGTTAACCAGAAGTTTTCACAGTTCTTGGACAGATAGTTTGTTTCGTTAAATTTCAATAATCGACAAGGATGATTGCGAAACTTATCGTCAGTTTGTTTCGAGTTTCATCTATTTCTTGTTACACAGCTTTCATATTTAATATAATTTCAATTTTGTAGCGTTGACATATGATTGGAAGCCACAATCTCTGTTGTTTTATTATGAACCGAATTTGAATGTAGATGGTACTGTTTGTTGTGTGAAAGCGAAACCTCCACGCTTTTCTATTAGTTTAGATTCTTTTGCGGCTTTTCGTTGATCAGCTGTGGTAACAACATCCTGAAGGGCTTTAGTCTGTTCTGGCGTTAAACCGGAAGTCAGTAGAGCGTACCAGGCTTGATCTTGAGTGGACAATGCTAAAAAGGAAAACAAAAATTTGGATATCCGAAGGATATGAGCTATTTTCAAATGCATACCAGTTATAACATTCTTGAATGTTACAAATTCATCTATAGCATTTTCATCTTCTTCATCGTCAATAGGAGTTGTAAAACCTTCCAAGGCAGTTTCATTTAATTCGTCAATCGAATCCTCTTCATCTTCATCATCCTCATCGTCATCATCTTTGATTTCAGCCTTCATCTCAATACCTGCCTCAGCTGCTTTCGTTTTACTGAATTCGGCCACTTGTTCCAAATAGTCGGGAGCAAACTCATCGATTTCATCCTCATCGCTGGACAGTGCCTCTGTTTTAAGGAATTCAATATTAAGAACAAAAGGGTTTTCCCACAACTTTGATTACTACCTTCACAATCATCATTCTCTTCTTCCTCCTCCTCCTCTTCCTCTTGGGCGCGAGATTCATAAGCCCGAGTTAGTCCATCAAAAAGTAAAATTAAAGATGGTATAATTTTACCAGAGACTTCGCTCAACACCTGGGGTTTACTATCACCCAAGGATATGAGTGTACACAAACCTAAGACGCATAATTTGCGGTCATGTATTCTATATAATACAAATTTGAAAAAAAAAAATTAGAAATTAATTAGAAAAATGAAGTGTGCGCAACTTGCCCTAGGAAACAGTCGGTATCGTGTATCCATTGTTTAATGAAATGTGATGATATTGGCTCATTGTTTTGTTGAGACATTTTATCCAAAATTGACAACAACAATTGAGGATTATAGTACAAAGCGGCTATAACAACCTGTAGGAGTAAACAAATTGCAAGTTACAATGAGCTGTTTATATAGGCTCACGTAATACAATACAAACCTGTAGACACATAGTACGCAGTTCTGAAGATTGTACTTCTCTTGTTAAACGTCCCAGAGCTAATTCGACAAATGCGGGTATTACAGAATCAATTTGTCCTTTACACTGTAGGATAATGACTTCTAGCAACTTGGCAGCATGACACTCGTGGTCTTCACCAGGATTGCTAGTTAGCATCTAAAAAATATACATTCAAGTCTAAGTAAACAGAACTCTATTCACTACTAAAGGTTTATGGGCTTACAGTTTTGCACATTTCGAACATAGCCAATAAACGCATAGGATCGGATAGGAAAGCTGGAGTATCGATAGTAACATAATTATGTAAAGCCGGCATCATATCTACGAAATAGTCCATGCCTCCCTTTTGGAATACTTGATAAATCAATTCTAACATTTGCCACATTTCTGGCGAAATTGTTTTCGACGTTAAATCATACACCAACGAGAAAGTTTCTTCATAGAAATCAGTGATATTATTTTGGAATATATGACCAACAACATTTATGACAATCGGATGTAAATTACTCATAACCTCAGGATGATCTTCCATGACTGTTAGTAAGGTCTCAATAGTGTTCAACAAACCCATAGCGGTAATGGCTTTTTCGTCACCTCCATCTTCAGCCTCCAAAACGTGGCTAAATGTAGTAGCTAAATGTTGACAAATCTCGATAGCTACAGGTAATAATTGCTCTGAGAACGTACAAACAATTTTTTGTAACACATTTGTAAGATCCTCGTTTTCAGTTTCTCTAATAATTGTCAGTAACTCTTTGGTGATTTCTTTAATTTGAGCTTCACAGTACTGGGCTGCACCATCCTGGCAGCTCAAGAACATTTGAAGGCCAATGGCAGCTTCGACTTTTACAGGCAATTCCTGATCATTCAAAAGACTGTTAGTTGTTAAACGAATAATCTCAGCTAAAATCTGTGGATTTTTAAGTTGAATTTCACTAAAGTAATGTAAGACCCAACATGCTCTTGCTCGCATATGACCAGCACTATTTTGGAACTCAGGAAAAACATAGGTGGTCAACATATTTTCTACTTGGTCGCGGTATATACGTTTCTTCAGGAGGACGTCAGCCAATGTTCCAATCATATGCAGAGCACCATCCTTTTGCTTATTATCGGCATTTGGAGACGTTATAATCTATATAACACAATGGAAAGGTGAAAGTCTATCGTTTAGACATGGTTTCTACGATATAATTACCTGCATAATAATTGTCATGGCTTTGGGCAATATGCCTTTACGTTTCTTACAACAGGAGTGCAACAAGGATTGTGCAGCGGGTACTGGCGTAGCATAATCTTCAAATATATCTGCAAGTATGAACATTTACATAAACATAACATTATTATTATGTGTGTATTGGACCTTACCGAACTTTAATTTAATGTACTCATGAGGATCGGTTTCCCATAACTCTTGATCTTGATCGGAGAAAGACATTATGGGGAAAAGAACATCTTGTATTATAGCAACCATATGTGGTTTAATTAGTTTCCATGAGAAGGCGTGGCTGACACTACAAAATTATTGGTAACACAGAAAAAAAAAAATATATGAATGATCGATAAGAAAAAAATCAACCGGAACATGCGGACTTACGCATTTTTAATGTACGTCAAAATATCGGTAAGAACGCGTGGTGAAACATAAATGTTATTCCGATATTGATCCAATATTTTAAGAAGAACATCTAAAACACCTTGTGTGAATGTGGGTAGATACCATTCGGCAAATTTTTGATACTTGTCACTTATAACATTACGTGGACTTCCGTAGCTAAATATTTTTGAAATTATTAAATCATCGTGTATTACTGACCTGTCTGCATGTGCTTACCGCTCAAACATGCGAACCATTATGTGCAAGGCCCATTTCTTCGTCTTCCACCATGGAAATTCTGGTTTTTCATCGTCATCTAAATGTGAACAATCTGGAACAGGTCTCTCGGCAATTTGACGACATATTTCCATCCATTGTGAAAAGGTTTCCTTAGTTATCAAATCCAATGGTAAACTGAACTGCGTTAATGCATAGTATATCTTTAATATCTGTTTTTGCATCAACACTGATGTCTCCGATTGATCATTCATTAAGTTAACCATAAGTTGATAAATCATCGGTAGCAACAAATTCATAGCTTCATTAAGAGGGGTTCGCTCTTCTGAGCGCTTGTATTCATACGTTTTAACCAACTGATACATTGTAATAAGAGCACCATTCCATCCCTTAACATCTGGATTTTGTAAGTAGATGCTGATATTATCAACCACCTGAGGCCAACGTCCAGGAAAATCATTTTTTATTATGCAATTAAGACACACAGCTAATTGGACACTATACAATTTAAGGAAATGCTTGTAAATATTAATTCACTCTTCTATAAAAATATAATGAACTTTCAAATAACATAAAAAATGGGTGTGCTCAGATTTTTAATTGTGAAAATGAATATATACTTCAAGTAGTATAAAAGATGGGAAATCCAATTTAGAAGTGTAGTTATCATGCCAATTTTAATATTTGTATTTTCTTTATTCAGAGCATGTATAACATATGGTTGTTTACCAAACACAAAATGAAATGTTTGTAAAAATTCAACTAAATTAAACCTTTACCAAAAACCATGTCACGATCTTCTAAAAAATTGGGGATAGCACTTAAGATCTATAATTGTCCATTTCAAAAAAACTATTAAATGGTTTGTGATCCGAAGAGGTAGGCCCTTAGAACAAAACTTCAAAATTACTCCGGAATACAACCAGAACCTATATTAGTAGACGATTGAACTTTCGAATATTCTATGTATATCAAAATCGTGACATTAACTGATGCAAAGTCCGGAAATGATTCCAATTTATTCGATAAAAGTAGAGTTTGGTCACTATCATAAGTAAAATTTAGTAGAGTTGAAATTTTTTAATCATTTTCTGTACTGCATTGAAGTGTTTTGTGGTACTTCAAAGGAGAATATGAAACATTTTGTACTAGCATTTAACGAAGTACTTCGTTATCTGTATTCTCTCAGACGTTCCGATCATTTGTCTTCGTCCGTCAAGCATTTTCTGAGGTTCAGATTCTGGCATTTGACACACTGTCGATAATACTTTTTTTATTTTATTTACTCATTCACATACTACAAATATTTTACATTACAGTATGTGATTAATGTTGGTAGGATTTACAATTACAAATATCGATATTTTATCATAATATACAACCTTATTCCTGAAGTCGCCCTCGCTCTCGCCGTCGCTTTTTGTCGTCTGTCGCTTTTAAGTCGTCTCGTCATTCATTTGGTATTCCTGCGAAGTGGCGACGACGACGATTACTTTTTGTACCAATTACAATACTCGGTAATAAAAGGCCGATATCACTAGAAAACAATCAGCTGATGTGCAAAAAAAGAATTTTAATTTTTTCGGTTTAAAATATTTTTATTTCTGACGCAATTCTAAGTCGGAAAATGAAGAAAAAAATATTTAATTTGACGCGGAAAAAAGTGGATATATATTCGAGGAGAGTTAAAGCTTCTAAAACTACAAAAATGGCGAAGACGTTGAGATCAATGGCACAAGGATCATCGTGAATGAAAACAATCAGTTGATGTGCAAAACTGAATTTTAATTATTTGCGTTTAAAATGCTGTTTGTTTGTAATCCAAGGTTGACTTGGAAAATCAAAATAAATGATAAATTTGACTCGGTAAATGATTTAGATATATACATTAGGACAATAACAACATCCGGCATATACAATTGGAGCGACGTTGACATGTGTCCAAGGATCATTCAAAGTTCGACACAATTGTTACCTAAGTTTGATGCTAAATAAAATACATTGGCCTTGGAGGATTTCTATTAAAAATAAATGGAATTGAAAATCAACACGTTTACTTTAATGTTACAGTGTTCTTTTCTGTGATTTGAATGTGATGACCATAACTGCTATATATACTGATTTTTTCCCATTTTTTGTAATTGTTGAAGATTAGTCACTTTACTTCTTACCAATTTCCATTTTTTACATTTATTTTTCAATTGTTCGATTAATAAAGTCTGAAAAACTTCTTCAAAAATTAAACACTAAACTCGTCGCTGGTAAATTTAAAGGCGACAAAAAGCGACGATGTTGGCGACAAAAAGCGACACCAGGAATACCGAATTTCTTCGATAGCAGAAAATATCGACGAACGGAATACCAATTAGTGGCGACTGACGAAAAGCGACAAAAAGCGAAGGCGAGGGCGACTTCAGGAATAAGGGTGATTGATATTGTTACGAATTTGATAATTATAGATATAAGTTTATTTAAATTAGTTTCCGTTAATTTAAAATTCAAAATTGTAACGATAAAACTTCGCTATCACTTGTTGGAATCATCTATTCATTTTCTAGTATTTTCCTGAATTTCTTTTATGTTCTTTTGTTTGCTTACCGAAATGTTAGTTCTTACTCTCTCATAGAATAACAACCCCTTTGCTTTGTTATTTTGCTTTCTCATTTCATCTCATTGTCTATTGTCATTGTTGTTGTAGTAATGCGAGCATATATCTATGTGAGTGTGTATGTGTTTGGCAGCCACCAGACGAATAACTTAATGGTCGTAGATCAGGGATGGAAAATCGAATTTTTAAAAAAGTACTAAAAAGGTATTTTTTTGAGTGAAAAGGTACTTTTCACCAAATTTTTTTTTTATTGTTTTCAACAAAAAATTAAGTACTTCAGGTACAAAAATAAAAAACTAAATTATAATTTAATACTAACTTGTTAATATTTTAAGAGATCTTTAGATATTTCATAGGTATAGCAGCAAGCGTCATTGGATTTTAGTAAGTCTTTTGTTCTTATTAAATTACAAAGTGTTTCACTCTGCAATCGGTTTCTTTCTTTAGTTTTGGTAGAATTTTGAATAGAAAAAATACGCTCCACGTTTGCTGAGGAGTGTGGTATAGATAATACCCCAAAAGCTATTCTTGATATATCAGGGAACATGAGTTCACCTAATTCATTTTTGATGAGGCTGACGTTATGCCAAAAATTACTGACATTGTCATATTTTTGTTGTTTAAATAATTGAAAATCTGACAAAGCCCTATATTGTGAATTAATTTTTTCAAAATTTTTTTCTCATCAGGAAATAGTTTTGTTAAAAGAGGAATAATGTTGTTAGTACTTCCTGCTAAAACATTTTCCTGTGAAAAATTATTAAACATTCTTAACATATTTCTATCGCTTATTTCAAGTTTTGTTTTCAAGCTGTTACACAATTTTACATAAAATTTTTTTACATTTAGTTTGAACGAACGAATTGTTTGTTCATCAAATTCTGTTGTTTCTAAAAATATTTCAGCTTCAGTACCACAAAAAATATTTTCTATTGGGAGATTATTATCATCCAAATTTAAATGAAATATGTCGTTACAATCAAGTGCTTCCTTTTGAATAAAATTTCGTGCTATTTGTTTATATAAAAATTCTAATCTAGGTAATAAAATGTGAATTCTTGCTTCTTCAGACTGCATTTCGATATTGATACCAATGACAAGATTTAAAATGTAGGAAAGAAATAAAAAATACAATTTTGTTATTGAATTTGTCAACTCTTGACTTATAAATTCAATTTTTTCAGTTTTAAATTCACTTTCAAAATTCTTAAGGTTAAAGTAGTACTGCAATGGTTCCCATTGCTCCAATATGCGATCAACTACTTCCTTTCTGGAAAGCCAACGTGTAGAAGCATAGCCAAGTATAACGTGCATTTCCGTGCCAAAATATTCTTGAAATTGTAGAAAGTCTTGCTTTCTACTCGGGCTATTACAAAAATGATGATTTATTTCCCGCATTAATTTATCTATTTGTTTTGGCAATATTGAAAATGCTGCACAGGATGCTAGATTAAGAATGTGGCAAATACAGCCCGTAACAAATAAGTTTGGCAAAGACTTTTTCAAAATAGCTTGAGCCCCATTGTACTTTCCCATCATAACTGAACAGTTATCTGCGCCAAAACCAACCATTCTTTTTAAAGGAATATTGTGTTCGCGTAAAACTTCTACTAATTTTTCAGCAATACCTTTTCCAGTCGAGTCAGTTATCGATTCAAGTGACAGAAAGCGATCTTGGCATTTTGTATTAAATATACGAACTATTATAGCCAAATGTTTTATTACAGTACAATCGGTACTTTCGTCCACAACTATTGAATAATAGTTTTCACTGCAAAATTTTGTTATTGATTTTGTATTCTCTGGGCCAGTAACTGTTGTTATAATCTTTTGGGCTTTGTGTCTATTTATGACAAACTTTTTAGCTACCTGTGAATCGGGAATGCCACTTTTGATAATGAGGTTTATGGGGTCCAAAATAGTGAATGGAACATTGTGTTCCGCCAAAAACAAGCACAGCTTTACCTCTAATTGCTTCGCTAAATCAGCCGATGGACAAGACTTCGAAACATTTTCTAAAATACTATCAATTTTAGGAGTACTTTTTGCAATTTTTATTTTCTGAATATGACAGTCCCGAGCAGCATGACGTTCAATATGACTTAGTCCTCCCGCAATATTGATGTCGCATACCATACATTTTTTCCCATTCGGTGTCTGAGCCAGCCACGGAAATTTGTTTTTCCATTCCTCACGAAAGCCTACAATATTGCGCTTTGATTTTCTAAAAAAAAAATATACTTAGGCCAGTAACAAATGCATAACAAACTATTAACATTTATTTAATATACCCTTTTTCTTTGGAATCCATTTTCTTAATTTTTTTTATTCTTGGAACCGAAATTATGCCGCTTTACAACAAAATGCATTTTTACGTAGTGATCATATTAATTCGATTTACAAATAGTAATCATTATCGATAGCCAAAAATGAAATCGATTGCACTATAACGAGAGCACTATTCCTAGTGTTAAACAGCAATTAGTCATCATAACGCACAGCTTTACGTTAGAGTCGTTCACACCATATTCAGTTTTATATACAATAAATCTTTGCTTCTGAAACTTCTTACACATTTATGGTACCGTAAAAAACTATAGACTCATAAAGGTACTAAATCACTCGCGGGGGTACTACGGTACTGACCAAGCTGAAAAAGTATTGAAAAAAGTACTATAGTACTGCATTTTCCATCCCTGTCGTAGATCCTTCTAGCATTGTCTAAGAATGTTCTGGCGTTGCCAGAATATTGTAGTGCTACCAGAATGTTCTCGTATTGCCACACCGTCATATATAAAAGCGCTCGCATGCTGCTAACGAGTCAGTCTTAATTAAAGCGTCAAACGAATAACTTCAGTGTGAACGAATTGTAAAGTGTGAAGTCATAGTAAATAAATTGTAGATTGTCGTTATTTAAAAGAACTGTGTTTTAATTGTCGGGTAATTAAAAACTCCTAAATATAAAAACGTAGCAATTGGTGTCGGAAGTGAAACAACGGAAAAAAATCTACAATGAAGTTTAATGAGCTTCGTGTGGAAGACTTAAAAAAGGAATTGAGCAAACTGGAGCTGCCGACAACAGGCAATAAGGCCCAGCTTCAAAAGCGTCTACTGGAAGAGTTTGAACGGCGTAATATGGACATTGCGACGCATGAGTTTGATTATAAGGAAGACATTGATGAATCAATACTCGTCAATACAAGCAGTGTAGAAACTCCATCTGTGGCTTCGAGTGTTGTGGATTACACATCAATGCTCAATGTTTTGAGCAAAATGATGGAAGCAAATTCTAGAAAAATGGAAGAAAAATTCGACGAAAATTCTAGAAAAATGGAAGAAAATTCTAGAAAATTGCAGAAAGAAAATGCCCTACAAATAGAAGCAAGTTCAAGAAAATTGGAAGAAAAATTCGACGAAAATTCTAGAATTCTCAATGAAAAACTACAACAAATTTCTGAAGGCATGGAAAAACGTGTGGACCATATAGAAAATCAAATTGTGGAATTGGATAAGAAAGTTCTTTCTGTGGATGAGAAAATTATGGTTCATGATGAGAAGTTTCTGCACATCGAGAAAAAAATGTCAGAGCTGGAAATTAAAAGTGGTCCAGTGCGCGTCATTGAGGGCTCAAAAATCAAAACTCCTGTTTTCGATGGCTCAACGTCATTTGATGTCTTCAAATTCCAATTCGAAATGGTTGCTTCTAGAAATTTGTGGAATGACGATGATAAAGCAATTGAACTTCTATTGGCATTAAAGGGCAATGCTGCTGATGTGATACAAAGCATTCCCGCTGCTTCTAGAAATGACTATAATGAAGTAATAGCGGCGCTTCAACGCAAGTATGGTGGAGAGCACAAGCAAGACATCTTTAGAATGGAATTAAGAGGTAGAGTCCAGAAATCAAACGAGACTCTACAAGACTTTGCAACAGAAGTTGAGCGGTTGGTGCTACTGACATACCCAGGAGAGAGTCACCCACTTGTGGACCGCATCAAAATTGAGACCTTTGTGAATGGCATTCGAGACCCAGACATAAAATGTGCAACATATGCGTCACAAAAGGCTACATTCGCAGAAACAGTAACATTTGCACTTGCGCAAGAAACTGCGAGATTGCTGGCACGGCCTCAAATTCACAAAATACGCAGAGTAGAGACCGAGTGTGAAGAATCGAAATCTATCATTGACTCGATGAAAGAGGCAATGAAGCAGGTAATGCAAGAATTGAAACAAGATGCAACTAAATCCCGAATCAAATGCTATAACTGTGATAAGACGGGACATCTAGCTCGAGAATGCAAAGCACGACGCAAACGGTCAAGATCCACATCACCATCTCCATTAAACAATAACCATAAGAAGGTGACCCCACAGTCAAGTGAGTCACCTTTAAACTAAATCGAGCTAGTTCAGCGGGGCAAGAGCTGGCTCCCACAGACGATGGCCCCACCATCTCCATATCAATAGTTCAACAGAAAAATAACAATTTAACTATTGCGGGTGTTGTTAATGGCGACAAGCGTACTTTGACGTTGGATACTGGTGCATCAAAGTCTATCATTAGATCTGATTTAGTAAAAGGAAAAGTTACACCACTGATTGGAGTCAAGCTACGCACGGCTACAGGGGAACCCGCAACCGTATATGGAAAGGTCGCCGTAAAATTAACTATTGCTAACAAATCCGTTACTTATGATTTCATTGTGGCCGATATAATAGACGAAGTTATAATTGGAGCGGATTTCATGATTGCTTTTGGTATCAATCTGGATATGAAGCGTCGTGTAATGACATGGTGCGATGCCGAAATAACTGTAAACGTGGGCTATAGTGAGAATACACCCGTCAGACGTTTGACAACGAGCCAGTCAGAGTCTATACCACCGAATGCCGAAGCAATTATACGGGTTCCTATGAATGGAGATTGTGAAGTCGGCCAATTGTGGGTTGTTGAACCAGCAGAAAACAAAAGCAACAACATCTTGATAGCAAATGCCCTGGTAACAACGAACGAAGAGAGACTAATACCAGTTCGTGTCTTGAACTTGTCTGACAATCACGAGCAAATTGTAAAATTTTCTGACATTGGCAAATGTACACCAGTCGAGGCAATAGTCAATTTGGAAGGCAACTCATCAAAGACACATGGAGCAGTGAGAAAACATCTAGAAGCGTATGTCGAGGCTTGGACACGTCATCTATCGCCGTCAGAGAGAAATAAAGCCAAGCAATTGTTGTGGAAAAACGCCTCTGCTTTTGCTTCTGAAAAGGGAAATCAAGGAAGAACATCTGTAGTGAAACATGAAATTAAAACCGCAGAAGAAAGGCCCATAAAACAGGCACCACGAAGTGTTCCCCTGGCAAAAAGAGACGAAGTTCAAAAGCTCATAAAGGAAATGGCGGAGAGTGGAGTGATCGAGCCATCATCAAGTCCTTGGTGTTCCCCAGTTGTGCTGGTCAAAAAGAAAGATGGAAGTACCCGATTCTGCGTGGACTACAGAAAACTGAATGATGTCACCAAAAAGGACAGTTATCCGCTTCCACGCATTGATGACACGTTGGACACACTAGCCGGAACAACATGGTTTTCTACGCTTGATTTGCAGAGTGGATATTGGCAAGTAGAGATCGCCGAGAAAGACAAGGAAAAGACGGCTTTTGGCGTTAATGGCGGTCTCTGGCAATTCAATGTAATGCCGTTCGGGCTCTGCAACGCTCCGGCTACCTTCGAAAGATTGATGGAGCGGGTACTGAAGGGGTTGCACTGGAAGTCGTGCTTGATATACTTGGACGACATCATAGTGATGGGCAAAACATTTGACGAGCACCTTAAGAACTTGAAAGACGTTATCCAGCAATTGTCAGCCGCTGGTCTACGCCTTAACGCAAAGAAATGCTCCCTTTTCCAGCGGGAAGTTAAATACCTGGGTCATCATGTGACTGCAGAGGGCATATCCACCGATGAAGACAAAATCCAAGCTGTCAGAGATTGGCCACGACCCCGAAATCTCCACGAATTAAGAAGTTTCCTTGGGTTATATACATATTACCGACGATTCGTCCCAAACTTCGCCAGCATCGCCGCTAGTCTCCATAAATTGACGCAAAAAGGTCAGAAGTTCCAGTGGAGCGACGAACAGGAGGATTCATTCCAACACTTAAAAGAACTTTTATGTTCAGCTCCTGTTCTAGCGTATCCTATTCCGGGCGAAAAATTTGTTTTGGATACAGATGCTAGCGCGCATGGTATTGGAAGTGTGCTATCCCAACAGATAGACGGCAAGGAGAAGGTCATCGGATATTTCAGCCGAACGTTGTCCAAGCCCGAAAAGAACTACTGTGTAACGCGACGAGAGCTGCTAGCCGTCATAGAGAGTGTAAAACATTATCATAAATATTTGTATGGACAACACTTCTTGCTCAGGACTGATCACTCAGCTCTACGATGGTTGCTCCAATTCAAGAATCCGGAAGCTCAACTGGCACGTTGGATCGAGAGGCTCCAAAGCTATGATTTCAGTATCGAGCATAGAAAAGGTGGAAAACACGGTAACGCTGACGCCTTGTCACGTCGACCTTGCAGTATAGAATGCAAGCACTGCTCGAAAGCTGAACACAAGGAGGAGATTGTTGATATTCGGCTGTTACACGTCGAATCTGGAGTGGACTGGCCAACAGAACAGCGTAAAGATCCCATTTTGAACAAAATTATTTCGGCAAAGGAAGAGAACAAGAAGCCCAGTAAGAAAGACATCGCAGCCGAAAGTCCACTTATGAAATCATACTGGGCTCAATGGGATAGTTTAGTTCTAGTCAATGGATCCCTGCAACGTAAATGGGAAAGCGAAGATGGCAAGAGCAGCCGAAATTTGATCATCGTTCCAGATTCCAAAATAAGAGATGTTTTGGCGGAGTTCCATAATGGTCCCAGTGGAGGTCATCTGGGAATAACCAAAACCGCCGAGAAAGTGAAGCAACGATTCTACTGGGTTGGATGCCAGAAATCAATTGCTGAATGGGTAGCCAATTGCGAGAAGTGCATGAAGGCGAAAGGTCCAACAAGGAAAAGTCGAGGTCCTATGCAAGAATATAGACCAGGAGCCCCGTTTGAAAGAATAGCAATGGACGTGGCAGGCCCTTTCCCAGTAAGTGATTCTGGAAACCGTTATGTCCTTGTGGTCATGGATTACTTCAGCAAATGGCCGGAGGTGTATGCAATTCCAAACCAAGAAGCAAAAACGATTGTGGATGTTGTCAACAAAAACTGGATATGTCGCTACGGTGTGCCGTCCGAGATTCACTCAGACCAGGGAAGAAATTTTGAATCGGCCATATTCAAAGAGATGTGTGAATCCCTTGGTATCAAGAAAACGAGGACTACACCATTACATCCACAATCCGATGGCATGGTAGAAAGGTTTAATCGCACTCTGGAGGAACATCTTCGAAAAGTAGTGGACAACGGCCAGAGGGACTGGGACGAGCATATACCAAAGTTTTTGCTGTCGTATAGATCTGCCATTCATGATTCCACCTCTCGAACACCGGCCAATGTTCTATTCGGAACTGAGTTGAAGTTGCCTGGTGATCTGATATTCGGTGCTAAACCTAATGAGCTCGCCATGGAAGAAAACAGAAACGACATCCCAAACACTTTCGGTGAAGTTCACGAATCAGTGCGCAACAAAATAAAAATGGTCAGCAACAGAATGAAGGCGAGATACGATCGTGCTGTAAATACTGAAGGCTTCCAAGAAGCAGAATTGGTTCTGCTATTTAACCCGCAACGAAAGAAAGGATTGTGTCCTAAACTGCAAACACAGTGGGAAGGCCCATACAAAGTCATCAAGAAGATCAATGATGTTGTATACCGGATTCAGAAGGACGACAGCCCTAGATCAAAGATGAAAGTTGTACATCTGGAACGATTGGCTCCTTACGGAACAGGTTCTGTGCCTGTTCGGGACGAACAGGCTTAAGCGGGAGGCAGTGTTACGAATTTGATAATTATAGATATAAGTTTATTTAAATTAGTTTCCGTTAATTTAAAATTCAAAATTGTAACGATAAAATTTCGCTATCACTTGTTGGAATCATCTATTCATTTTCTAGTATTTTCCTGAATTTCTTTTATGTTCTTTTGTTTGCTTACCGAAATGTTAGTTCTTACTCTCTCATAGAATAACAGCCCCTTTGCTTTGTTATTTTGCTTTCTCATTTCATCTCATTGTCTATTGTCATTGTTGTTGTAGTAATGCGAGCATATATCTATGTGAGTGTGTATGTGTTTGGCAGCCACTAGACGAATAACTTAATGGTCGTAGATCCTTCTAGCATTGTCTAAGAATGTTCTGGCGTTGCCAGAATATTGTAGTGCTACCAGAATGTTCTCGTATTGCCACACCGTCATATATAAAAGCGCTCGCATGCTGCTAACGAGTCAGTCTTAATTAAAGCGTCAAACGAATAACTTCAGTGTGAACGAATTGTAAAGTGTGAAGTCATAGTAAATAAATTGTAGATTGTCGTTATTTAAAAGAACTGTGTTTTAATTGTCGGGTAATTAAAAACGCCTAAATATAAAAACGTAACAATATTTTATAAATGTCAATAGTTTTATTAAGCTTGAGATCTTAGTTTCCTTTATTTATTTTTAATCCATCATTCCTAATATTTCGCAATTATCATTGAAGTGCTTCTTCAGAGGCACTGCAATAGAAAAAGTTGACGAGAGCAGTGATGCTCCATTAGAATAACAATTGTTTTGTGATCATTCACCCTTATTCCTGAAGTCGCCCTCGCTCTCTTCGTCGCTTTTTGTCGTCTGTCGCTTTTAAGTCGTCTCGTCATTCATTTGGTATTCCTGTGAAGTGGGGACGGCGAGACGACGATTACTTTTTGTACCAATTACAATACTCGGTAATAAAAGGCCGATATCACTAGAAAACAGTCAGCTGATGTACAAAAAAATTAATTTTAATTTTTTCGGTTTAAAATATTTTTATTTCTGACGCAATTCTGTGTCGGCAAATCAAGAAAAACTATTTAATTTGACGCGGGAAAAATGTGGATATATATTCAAGGACTGTAAAAGCTTCAAAAACTATAAAAATGGCGACGACGCTGAGATCAATGGCACAAGGATCATCGTGAAAGTAAACATTAAGTTTAAAAATAATAAATGATAAATTTGACTCGGGAAATGATTTACATTATCTAAGTTTGGTGCTAAATAAAATACATTGGCCTTGAAGGGTTTCTATTAAAAATAAATGGAAAAATCAACACGTTTACTTTAGTTGTGCAGTTTTTTTTTGTTCCGGAAATGCAGTTTTCTTTTCTATGATGTGAATGCGATGACCATAACTACTATATATACAGATCAATTTGGTATAAATAGCGCATTTTTATATCAATAGATTTGTGATCGTGGTCAGCTCAGAACATGAGTTCCTCAAAGAGTGGAAGCTGGAATAAATACTTGAATAGTATAGATCAAAGGCATTAAACTACAAACCATTTGATCCAACCGGTTTTAAATCGTTGGAGTCAGTCTAGCTCATCTAATGGCTGATCTCTAGTTCCTTTTATTCTCATTTTTTTGTAATTGTTGAAGATTAGTCACTTTACCTCTTACCAATTTCCATTTATTAAATTTATTTTTGAATTATTCGATTAATAAAGTCTAAAAAACTTCTTCAAAAATTAATCACTAAACTCGTCGCTGGTAAATTTAACGGCGACAAAAAGCGACGATATTGGCGACAAAAAGCGACACCAGGAATACAGATTTTCATCGATAACAGAATATATCGACAAACGGAATACCAATTAGTGGCGACAGATGAAAAGCGACAAAAAGCGACGGCGAGGGCGACTTCAGGAATAAGGGTGATTGGCTCATATATCAAATCGCCTCTGAAGAAGCAATTCAATGATAATTGCGAAATATTAGGAATGATGGATTAAATATAAATAAAGGAAACTAAGATCTCAAGCTTAATAAAACTATTGACATTTATTAAAAAGAAAAAGATCGAATAAAACACCAAGAAACAAAATAGATATTTTATCATAATCATTTAAAAAACAACAAAATTAACAAAATTTTAACAGATTTTTTGATAACAAAAATAATAATAAAAAATAATAGAAAGAAGTAGAAAGAAAATGGTGTCTATATGTTAGTATTAGGCAGAAAAATGTCTATATAAGGCATTCTGGAATGTATCAGCATTGCCAATAAATTGAATCGATGCAGGTATAGAGTTCCACAGGCGAACGGCGTTGAAGAAGTGTCATTCAGATAATACTAGCTGACGTTGTTGTGAAATAATTAAAATTCCTCTATTGGATCTCCCAAAACGTAATTTATCATAGAGATATTTTTTTTGGCTCTTTGGTATAGATAATCACCCTTATTCCTGAAGTCGCCCTCGCTCTCGCCGTCGCTTTTTGTCGTCTGTCGCTTTTAAGTCGTCTCGTCATTCATTTGGTATTCCTGTGAAGTGGCGACGGCGACGACGACGATTACTTTTTGTACCAATTACAATACTCGGTAATAAAAGGTCGATATCACTAGAAAACAATCAGCTGATGTACAAAAACATTAATTTTAATTTTTTCGGTTTAAAATATTTTTATTTCTGACGCAATTCTGTGTCGGCAAATCAAGAAAAACTATTTAATTTGACGCTGGAAAAAATGTGGATATATATTCAAGGACAGTAAAAGCTTCAAAAACTATAAAAATGACGACGACGCTGAGATCAATGGCACAAGGATCATCGTGAAAGTAAACAATAAGTTTAAAAATAATAAATGATAAATTTGACTCGGGAAATGATTTACATTATCTAAGTTTGGTGCTAAATAAAATACATTGGCCTTGAAGGGTTTCTATTAAAAATAAATGGAAAAATCAACACGTTTACTTTAGTTGTGCAGTTTTCTTTTCTATGATGTGAATGCGGTGACCATAACTACTATATATACAGATCAGTTTGGTATAAATAGCGCATATTTATATCAATAGATTTGTGATAGTGGTCAGCTCAGAACATGAGTTCCTCAATGAGTGGAAGCTGGAATAAATACTTGAACAGTATAGATCTTTTTAATAATACCCAATAAACACAGGATGAGCGTTTTTCAAATGCAACAACTTTTCAGTTTGAGGGTAAATATAATTTTCAACATAAATTCAACTTGACTTGAAATAGCTCATCTTCAATACATCTTCAAAGTGTTTACTTCCAATTTGCCAAAATGTTGACGAAATCTTTGAAAAGGTGTTGAAGATAATATGAGAAAACTTTGACAAAACACTACCCTAAAATGCAACGAAAAAACCATGTGGTTTTCAATACTTATTTGTGCAACGAAGTTCGTGGTCAATTGCAAGAAATTAAAAAAAATGGAAAATTATAGACAAATAACCAAATAGTTTATAAAAATAGGTAAGTGAAAATAAAAAATGAAATAAAACTTTAAGGAAATCACTAAATGTATATCTCTTTGCAGAAAACTAAAATTATGGATTCTACGTTCTTGAAAACATTAAAAAGCTGACCGATGAAAAAATGGTGGACAATTAACTGGAACTGCTTCAAATAGTGTATAATAATGGTACGTCAATATGAAAAATTAAATCAACACTTTAGAGAAGTCACTAAATTTAAATCTATTTGCAGAAAACTAAAATCTTTGAATGCTACATTCTTGCAAACATTAAAAGGCTGACCAATGAAAAATGAGTGGCTTATCGACAAGAAAAAGTTTCCAGAAACATTACAAGTGCAACCAATTAAAATTGTTAAAAACAACAAATTGTTGAAATCAACAACTTCTGGATGAAAATGTGCATCACATCGTCAGTTTAATTCATATGCTATTAACAGTTTAAAATGGATATTTTGTGAATTCCTTCTGCTAACACGCGGTCCAGTACGTTCCTAATTTCAAATTGCCCGCATGTTAATAAATTTGAATGCTGTTTTATGACACCAAAAGGAAGGAAATCGAATTATCAATGCAAAAGTGTTTACTAATAATGTTTAAGATATTTAAAGTTTTGTTTTTGATTTATTATTTTGGTCCGTTTTTTTAGTTTTAGAATTTTACCATATGTTTAAGCTATCAGACCTAAGGTTATTTTCCGCAAATAAAAATAATTGTTGTTTGTTTGTTTTTTTTTTTTTCTTATTTGTTGCTATGTTTAATAAGATTATTATGTATCAATTGGTATTGTAGTGTATTATGTAGTGTAGTGTATTATTATATATTTTATTTTGACGAAAATGAATAAATTATACAAAATTCATAGAATTTTGGCTTTGATATATATCATTCATACAAATTTAGGTTGAAAAGTATATGCAACGATGTTAATTTTGAATTTGACTCGCATCGAAAATTGTTTGACAAATTATTGAGTAGCGATGCATTTCAATTTGAGGATAACACTTGAGATATTATTGCTAATTTGAATTTCACTGTTGAGGGTAATGTCTGTTTTTTGTTGAGAACGCGATTTTCTCAACAATTTCTCAACTTGAATATTACCCTAATCCTTTGAAAAATTGTTGAAATTTAGCATTTTTCAAACGTTTGTGTTTATTGGGTACTTACAGCTTTTCTACCATTTGTTACAATTTTTCTCTAAAGTTCAAAGGCATTAAACTACAACCCAATAAACACAGAATGAGCGTTTTTCAAATGGAACAACTTTTCAGTTTGAGGGTAAATATAATTTTCAACATAAATTCAACTTGACTTGAAATAGCTCATCTGCAATACATCTTCAAATTGTTTGCGAATTACTTCCAATTTGCCAAAATGTTGACGAAATCTTTGAAAAGGTGTTGAAGATGATATGAGAAAACTTTGACAAAACACTACCCTAAAATGCAACGAAAAAACCATGTGGTTTTCAATACTTATTTGAAAACCACATGGTTTTCAATTGGTCAATTGCAAGAAATTGCAAGAAATAAAAAAAATGGAAAATTTTAGACAAATAACCAAATAGTATATAAAAATAGGTAAGTGAAAATAAAAAATGAAATAAAACTTTAAGGAAGTCTCTAAATGTATATCTCTTTGCAGAAAACTAAAATTATGGATTCTACGTTCTTGAAAACATTAAAAAGCTGAACAATGAAAAAAAGGTGGACAATTAACTGGAACTGCTTCAAATAGTTTATAATAATTGGTACGTCAATACGAAAAATTAAATCAACACTTTAAAGAAGTCACTAAATTTAAATCTCTTTGCAGAAAACTAAAATCTTTGGATGCTACATTCTTGCAAACAATAAGAAGCTGACCAATGAAAATTGAGTGGCTTATCGACAAGAAAAAGTTTCCAGAAACATTACAAGTGCAACCAATTAAAATAGTTAAAAACAACAAATTGTTGAAATCAACAACTTCTGGATGAAAATGTGCATCACATCGTGAGTTTAATTAATATGCTATTATCAGTTTAAAATGAATAGTTTGTGAACGTACGTTCCTAATTTCAAATTGCTCGCATGTTAATAAAAGGAAGGAACCAAAAGCAAGCAAATCGAATTATCAATGCAAAAGTGTTTACTAATAATGTTTAAGATATTTAAAGTTTTGTTGTTTGTTTTTTTTTTTTTTTTTTTTGTTCTTATTTGTTGACGAAAAAACCACATGGTTTTCAATACTACTTTGGACAACAAAGTTCGTGGAAGAAATAAAAAAATGTGGAAATTTTTTAATAATCAATTGAAATTGCTTATAATAATTGGTAAGTAAAATTAAAACACGAAATGAAAACTTTAAGGAAGTCACTAAAATCAAATCTCTTTGCAGACAACTAAAATATTTGGATGCTGATTCTTGGACACATTAAGAGACTGGCCGATGAAAAATGATAGTGGCTTATCGAGAAGAGAAAGTTTCCATAAATCAAAGTGCAACCAAAAAAACTTGGTATTTATTCTTTTCCATATCAACAACTACTGGATGATAATTCGCATCACATCGATAGTTTAATTTACATCGCATCATCGGTTTAATTTGTTATTTTGTGAATTGAAATTGCTGGAAATTTATTCCAATTATCTAGTCATCAAGTTCCTGAAAATTGCCAGTATTTTAATAACAACAATTTTGTAAAACCAACGTTCTTGAGGAAAACACGTAGTACGTGGTCAGTTGGAAGAAATACAAATTGGTAAGTCAAAATAAAAAGTGAAATGAAAACATAATGGAAATCACAAAACTCGATTGTTTTGCAGAAAACTAAAATCATTGGATGGTATATTCTTGGAAGATGTTGGCCGATGAAAAACCGATGAAGGGAACAACAAAGAAAAGTTTTCAGAAAACTTACAAGGTGCAACCAATTAAAACAAAGTGCAACAATTCCTATATCAAGAACTTCTGGATGAAAATGTGCATTACATCAATTTACATCCCGTCATCAGTTTGATATTTTGTGATTTCCTCTTGCTGGAATCTATTCTAACACACAAGCCAGCAAGTTCCTCGATAGTAATTATTTCAAATTGCCAGGATATTAATTAATAGTTATTTGACACCAACATTATGGAGGAAATGGAATTATACATGTAAAAATGTTTAAGATATTTAAAGTTGTATTCATAGTTTTATTTATTAATACGTTTAATAAGATAATTACATTTTGATTGGTATTATATTATTATTTTTATATATTATTAATGTTATTTTTAAGATTATTATATTTGTTAACGAAAAAAATAATAAAATTTACAAAATCTCTAGAAATTTAGTATTGACTTTCAGTTAGAACAAGGATTGACTTTCATACAAATTGTGGTTTGAAAGTATTCGCAACAATGCTAATTTTTTATTTTTATCACATTGAAAACTGTTTGAGAAATTATTGAGTAGCGATGCATTTCAATTTGAGGATTACAATTGAGAAATTATTGCTATTGTGTTGAATTTTACTGTTGAGGGTAATGCCTGTTTTTTGTTGAGAACGCGATTTTCTCAACAATTTCTCAACTTGAATATTACCCTAATCCTTTGAAAAAATGTTTGAAAAATTATTGAATTTTAGTATTTTTCAAACGTTTGTGTTTATTGGGAAACCATTTGTTCCAACCGGTTTTATCGTTGGAGTCAGTCTAGCTCATCTAATGGCTGATCTCTAGTTCCTTTTATTCTCATTTTTTTGTAATTGTTGAAGATTATTCACTTTACCTCTTACCAATTTCCATTTATTAAATTTATTTTTGAATTATTCGATTAATAAAGTCTAAAAAACTTCTTCAAAAATTAATCACTAAACTCGTCGCTGGTAAATTTAACGGCGACAAAAAGCGACGATATTGGCGACAAAAAGCGACACCAGGAATACCGATTTTCGTCGATTTTTCCCATTTTTTTGTAATGAAGATTAGTCACTTTACCTCTTACCAATTTCTATTTTTAAAATTTATTTTTCAATTGTTCGATTAATATAGTCTAAAAAACTTCTTCAAAAATTAAACACTTAACTCGTCGCTTGTAAATTTAAAGGCGACAAAAAGCGACGATATTGGTGACAAAGAGCCACGCCAGGAATACCAATTTTCTTCGATAGCAGAATATATCGACGAACGGAATACCAATTAGTGGCGACAGAGGAAAAGCGACAAAAAGCGACTTCAGGAATAAGGGTGATTGTATGCTGTTTCAAGGCGACGTTTACTATAAGCATCAGCACTACCAATCAGTTCACAGCCATAAAGGTTTATTGACATTCAATACGTTTCTGCCAGCAGTATGCGTATGTGCGTGTGTAAACTATTGAGTTTGATAAAGAGTACGAAGCATTCCAAATTTTTTTTCAACAGTGGTGCAAACATGATCCTGCCCAGTTAATGAGAAATTAAAAATGATTCCCAGATTCTTTGACTTGTTAACTCCCTCGATGGTTTCGTTACCAACTTTAAGCCTAGTACTAAGATTACGTTTTCGCACGAAAAACTGTATAACGAAACCATATAAAAAACGTTAGCGCGAAATAAATGCGAAATCTTTGTTTTGACCATTTTAAAACACATATTTATACAACCCTGGATTTTTCGCACGAAAAAATAGGCAGGCATATTATTTCACATAAATAAGGTGACATACCTGGGTTTGAGATCCTATATACGGAGATAGATGAAGATATTCGTTTTTCGCAGAAACGAACATAGTACTAAGCATTAACAGGTAGATCAGTCGAAACGACATGTGTACGATTGCTAATGATTAATAGTTTTGATTTATTTGGGTTAATCTGTAGACCATACATGTATGTTCAGTAGATCCAAATTTAATTTATCGATTCCATCTGTCAACTCATTTTTTCACAACTCAAGTAGATTTGTAGATTTTTTTTACGATTAGTTTTTATTTGATTTTTGGTCGACCTTTTTTTTTGAAAAAAAAAAAAAAAACATGAATTCATTTTTTATAATGTTTACAAGCAATAACAGCCTGTGCAATTGCTTAATTTTACCCGAACTCGCAGAGCGAATTAGAACCCAGCAAAAAAGCGTCGCCAAAAACTCCAAAGATCCGGAAGTGGTGCAAAATTGGCGCAGAAGCGATGAATTTAACATGGGAATTTCTATTCAACCGTCGAACGGAACGGACGTGTTTTTTTAATAGCGGATAAAATCATCGTAATAAGTACCTACTACGAATTTCAAGTGTGGTGGGATATTAGGCCACCATGCAGAGAAATTCAAAGACATCCACTGGGTTGCTAACTTCAGGGCCCAGTGGACGGGTATCGACTGGAGTTATAAATTTGGGCAATGACCAAGAGTTAGGCGCAATTAGTCGACCTGTAGACGGGTCGACAGGTGGCGACAATTTGACAAGTCGGACCTTTTCCAAGGTAACGGCGTCAAAAGGAGGTAATCCCTCACGAAAGAGATTCAAGGAAAGTAGAAATGCTTTGTTTATCCTAAAGAAATTAGGATCAGTCGACCCAAGCACGTTGTCGGCTAAACAAAGCGATTCCTTAAAATGGGCTCAAGGAATTCTTGAGGCTGGCAAAAGGGAACGATCACCGGATGAGCTGCCATCCTCCAAAAGGGATCAACGATCGTTTGCCTCAGTTGCTAAAGACAGCCTTGTGATGGCTATCATAAATAAAGGAGCATTGGACGGTATGGTTCCAAAGCAAAAATGGGGGGAAATTGAGAATGCTTTGTCTGGCGTCTACTCACAGGTGCTGGAAAAGTTTCCCGGCCCAGATCGTCGACACCAAGAGGCTGGTTGGTATCAAGGACGATTTAAGCTAGTCGCATTTGAGGACCAGAGGTCTATAGAATGTTTTAGAGCTGCTCTGATACTAATTGGTGAAGTTTGGGAAGGAGCTGCTCTAGAGTTAGTCGAGAAGAAAGACATACCGGCTAGACCAAGAGCACATGCGTGGATACCTGCAAACCCTCCTGACCCTGAATCTATTTTAAATAGACTGAAACAATGCAATCCAGATCTTCCAACAGCTGATTGGAAGGTTGGCCGTTTGGATGAAGTGGATGGGCCAAGACGGCATGCAGTGTTTATATTGAACACTCAGTCTTTGCCACATCTAGCAAAGTCTCAGGGCCGTGTATGTTATGGCTTTCATTATATTATTATTTATTATTATTATGAAGGTGTATAAAAACGATCAGCAAAAGGATTCAGAAATGGACAAGCCTCTGTCTGAATCAGAAGTAAGCGGATCCTCTTGCGAAGTCGAGGGAGATACCAAAGTTGAAGACATGGATAGATACCGTATGCGTGAGGAGGCTTCTACTGCCTCAGAACTCACCAAAGTTGAACCTATGGTTATTGCGAGAGTCACCGATATCTCTGAAGAGGACATTCTTGATGACTTGATTGAAGCGGCTGATGTGACGGTTGTTGAAAATCTCGATGGTCCTACGGATCCTCCAGATAAATCTTCATCATTAAGGCATGTGCTGCCTTAAAGGTTCTCCTGATGAAAGGGGACATAGACATAGTTCTTATTCAAGAACCATATGTTTATAGAAACAAAATATGTGAATTAAGTACTCCGGGGTTCAAACTATGGCAGTATACTGGTAATGATGTAATTCGAGCCTGTATAATTGCTAAAAACGAGCTTAACTTGTTTCTGCTTCCTTCAATGTGCAATGCAGACACTGTCGTTGCCAATTTAGAAATAGCCAAATGCAAATATTGGGTATCTTCGGTCTATATGGGACATGACAGGGAGATGCCTCCATGTGCCGTTAAGACCTTAGTTGAGGAGTCACTGAAAACAAAGACGAAACTCATTATGGGATGCGATGCGAATGCGCATCATAGTATATGGGGAAGTAGTGATACTAATGCAAGGGGAGAGTCGCTAATACAGTTTATTTTGCGTACTAATCTGGTAGTTTGCAACAAGGGAGATGCCCCAACCTTTGTCACTAAAAACAGGCAAGAGGTTTTGGACATCACCTTGGCCTCGTAAGAACTGAATGAAATGATATCTGAGTGGCATGTTTTAAGTGAACATAGCTTCTCAGATCATCGCTACATCAGTTTCAAATTTGATGTTCATACCACCAAGGCCATATTTCCGCCAAATGTTAGGAAAGCTGACTGGAATAGGTATAGGGAATCGTTCAATATGATGATACCGGAAATACCAGAGACAAATATGAGCACTGTGCAAGTTATCGAACACGCAGTGGAGAGGATTACTAAGGCCTTCAACATTTCACTGAAAGCTGCATGCCCTAAAGGGAAGCCAAGGGGGAAAAATCGACCACCATGGTGGTCTACGGAGTTAGGTAATATGAGGAAATCCTGCAGGAAGCTCTTTAACAAAGCAAAGTCAACCAGAGCTCCTGTGGATTGGGACGCTTACAAGAAGAATCTGAGAGGATACAAGCGAGAACTGAGAAAGGCTCAGCATAACTCTTGGAATGATTACTGCAGCAGCATTGAGAATACGTCCGAGGCTTCCAGACTACGGAAGGTGCTAGCATCCACGAGCTCCGCTCCAGGTTTCATTAAAACATCGGAGGGCAATTGGACAACGTCCAGTGAGGAGACGCTGGAGGTACTATTGCACACACATTTTCCCGGAAATCAGACGGTTGAACCATGCACTGGCGGTGCCACAGTGGCTCAGCGGTCGTTTCCTATCGAGGAAATTGTATCAGAATCTAGAATAAAATGGGCGTTAAATAGCTTTGGATCATTCAAATCCCCCGGACCTGATGGAATTACACCGGCGGAGTTAAAAGCGGTGGCTGACAGAATTATCCCCTGGTTGTCGGCGATATATATAGGATGTATTAACTTAGCATATATTCCACGAAAGTGGAGAGAATCAAAAGTCGTTTTCATACCTAAAGCGGGAAAAGCCTCTCACTCGAATGCGAAGGATTTCCGACCAATCAGCTTATCATCATTCCTACTTAAGACTCTGGAGAGGATGATAGATATTTATCTTAGAACTAGCGTCGATTCAAGTTTGCTCTCGAAACGACAACGACAACAAAGGCAGGTCTACTGAAACCGCATTACATGAACTAGTCAGCTTTATTGAAAGCTCACTATCTGTCAAAGAATACACAGTAGTGGCATTTCTAGACATCGAAGGGGCGTTCAATAACGTCCATCCGAGCTCGATATTAAATGGACTGACAACTCTGAATGTTGATCCAGGTATACTTAGGCTGTTAGACGAACTTCTAAGGAAGAGACGCATTTCAGCCACACTAGGACAAGCAAACATACAAAGGTATGTAAACAGAGGCACTCCTCAAGGAGGAGTTCTATCACCTCTTCTTTGGAATGTTGCTATAAACGACCTTCTGGTTTCCCTAGAAAAAGAAAGGATACAAGTGGTGGCATACGCAGATGATGTGGCGCTAGCAGTCAGGGGAAAATTCCCATCAACAGTTAGAGATATTATACAGAGAGCCCTCCGGATGACTGAGAAATGGGCGAAAGATAAGGGTCTTGGGGTAAATCCTGCAAAGACAGAAATAGTCATGTACTGCAAAGATCGCAAAACTCCCACGGTTAGGCCCATTTCCTTAGGGGGTATTGAAATTCCCTTTAGGGAGTGTGCAAAATACCTTGGTGTTATTTTGGACAGGAAGCTGAACTTTAAGCTTAATATTGTAGAAAGGGCGAGGAAAGCAGCGGTAGCTTTATACTCGTGCAAAAAGGCAATAGGGAAAAGTGGGGACTAAAACCAAAAATTGTACATTGGCTATACACGGCAGTGGTTAGACCTATAATGCTATATGGTGTTGTAGTCTGGTGGCCGGCACTTCACCAGCCGACAAGTTTAGACAAAGTTCAGCGTATGGCGTGCTTGTGTATCTCAGGTGCATTCAGCAAGACAGGAACAAACTCCCTTAATGTCATACTGCATCTATTGCCTTTAGACATTTTGGCCAAACAGTCAGCTGCAACAACGGCTGTGCGGTTGCGCGAGCTATCGCTGTGGTCGGAAAAAAGTTACGGTCACAGTTCGGTCCTCAAAATAATGCCAGATGTGCCTAACGTAGTGGATTACACTTTGGCGAGTGCACTTTTCGACAAAAAGTTTGAGACTCTAATTCCCAACAGTGAGGCGTGGTGTACACGGACCCCGGGGAATAAAAGATATATAGATTTCTACACTTATGGCTCCAAATTGGATGGGCAAGTGGGTTTCGGAGTATATTCTAAAGATCTGGAACTTCGAATAGCGAAAAGATTACCTGATCACTGCAGTGTTTTTCAGGCTGAAATATTAGCAATAAGAGAAGTGGTGAATTGGCTGAGAAGTAATGCTCCAAGCAATATTGGCATTAATATATACTCAGACAGTCAACCTGCAATAAAATCCTTGGACTCTGTGTTCCTCAACTCGAAAACGGCCATCGACTGCCGCAAATCTCTCAATGAGATGGCTGAGCAGCACAATATTCACTAATATGGGTACCTGGCCACAGGAACATACCGGGGAACTGCGAAGCAGATGAGCTGGCAGGGCTAGGAACTACCTTACATCTGTTGGTGTGCTTCTGGCTACCTGCAAGCTCTTACTGCGTGAGAAGGCTGTCATAATGGCAAATGTTCGATGGGAGAATTGTAAGGGTTGTAACGACACCAAGCAACTATGGCCCCATTTAAACTTAAACCGCACACTAGATATGCTAGTGTTCTCGAGACGCCAGATATCACTCCTGATATCTGCTATAACGGGTCGCTGCCTGATAGGCGATTTTGCAAAAACTATTGGTGCGAAGTATAATGACTATTGTATGAGCTGTCATGATGCGGAGGAAAAGGAATCAATAAAACACCTCTTGTGTGAGTGTCCTGCATTTTGTGTAAGGCGTAAGCAAATTTTAGGGGCATATAGCTTCAGATTACTAGCGGACCTGGAAAACGTTAACTTAAGCAGTCTGCTAATTTTTTTGGAACAATCTGGTTGGTTCAACAGAAGAAAATAATCGAGAAGGTTCAACGGTTAAAACTAGAAGTGCCCATATGTAATAGGTACTTTTAGTTAATGTGGTATCACAATGGACTGAATAGTCTAAGTGAGCCTGAATCTTAATCGGGCTGCCACTTTAACCTAACCTAACCTAACCTAACATGGGCTTGTCATAGAACGGACGTCCAATATTTCAACAGCCGCTGCACTGAATTTGAATTATTTCTTAAGGTGTGAGGTGAATTCAGTGTTTTTAGACATTTTGGCCAAACAGTCAGCTGCAACAACGGCTGTGCGGTTGCGCGAGCTATCGCTGCACTGAATTTGAATTATTTCTTAAGGTGTGAGGTGAATTCAGTGTTTTGGATGTCAATTAAGAATTTTTGTGATATTTTGACAAATAAATAATTTTCTAAAATTGTTGTATGATTCTTAATGCATTGACAGGTTGGCTGATAAGTCCCCGGTCTAACAAAGAAAAACACATTTTTTTTGTCAAAATTCGTTTTTATCATTCAACATAGTTCCCTTCAAGAGCGATACAACGATTATAACGACCTTCCAATTTTTTGATACCATTTTGGTAGTACTCTTTCGGTTTTGCCTCAAAATAGGCCTCAGTTTCGGCGATCACCTCTTCATTGCAGCCAAATTTTTTCCCTGCGAGCATCCTTTTGAGGTCTGAGAACAAGAAAAAGTCGCTGGGGGCCAGATCTGTAGAGTACGGTGGTTGGGGAAGCAGTTCGAAGCCCAATTCATGAATTTTTGACATCGTTCTCAATGACTTGTGGCACGGTGCGTTGACTTGGTGGAACAACACTTTTTTCTTCTTCATATGGGACCGTTTTGTCGCGATTTCGACCTTCAAACGCTCCAATAACGCCATATAATAGTCACTGTTGATGGTTTTCCCTTCTCAAGATAATCGATAAAAATTATTTCATGCGCATCCCTAAAAACAGAGGCCATTACTTTGCCAGCGGACTTTTGAGTCTTTCCACGCTTCGGAGACGGTTCACCGGTCGCTGTCCACTCAGCCGACTGTCGATTGGACTCAGGAGTGTAGTGATGGAGCCATGTTTCATCCATTGTCACATATCGACGGAAAAACTCGCGTGTATTACGAGTTAACAGCTGCAAACACCGCTCAGAATCATCAACACGTTATTTTTGGTGAAATGTGAGCTCGCGCGGCACCCATTTTGCACAGAGCTTCAGCATATCCAAATATTGATGAATGATATGACCAACACGTTCCTTTGATATCTTTAAGGCCTTTGCTATCTCGATCAACTTCATTTTACGGTCATTCAAAATCATTCTGTGGATTTTTTTGATGTTTTCGACAAGTTTTTGCTTCCACCGTATTTTTTCCCTTCAGAAAACAGTATTTTATCAAAACACGAAATTCCTTTTTTTTCAATTTTTTTCACAATAACAAAAGTTGCTTCATAAAAGACGCTCTATCTCACAAACTAATTGACTTGCAGATTTTGACACGAATCATTTGAAGGTTGGTACTATATAAAAATAATATGCATTTAATACTAGCGACGCCAGACCGGGGACTTATCATCCAACCTGTTATAAAGCTTGTCTGGAACGTTTGTCATCAAATATTTTCAAAAATTCGCAATTTTTCTAGAAAGAATTTAACATTTTTTTTTCGGCTAAATTTAAATAATTTGTACCATTTTATTAATACTTAATATGTTTGTAACCTATTTGAAACAAATAAAAATAAATTTCCCATTAAAAATATGAAAAAAGCGGGTTATAAAAAAATTGACTCAAATGAACTTCCGTGCAGTTAAAATAAAGAACATCTTTGGAGAGCATTTTTGGAAGTTCTTTTAAAGTTGTGCCTAGAGAAGAACCTCCAAATTTTTTGGTGGGAATGTTATGGCCATAATCGAGTAGTTGCTCGACTTTAAATAGTGGATTTTTACATTTCATAAATATTTTTTATCCAATATTCAAAATATTTGTTAAGTTGTTTATTCTTCCTTCAATCTATCGTTGTATTCCTCCTAACTTATAAATAGAGGTTATCTTTGTATGTATCTTGCTTACTTAATCTGTGTGTAATGGATTGCTTTTGCAAACTTTATATGTATACCATTTTGTATGTATGCAAATCTAGAGATTAGTTGTGATTACTTTATTTGGCCAAAAAGGCTTAGAATTCCATGCTTTGATTGAATAAATAAAAGCCGATTTCTTTTTACCCTTAGTTCAAATCGGTATTTTGCTAAATTAGTATTTATTTTAAATGAGTTCTATCTTAACAAAAAATCGCTGCCCAGTAGCTACTTCTCTGATTACAAATTCGAAAGGTAAAGTATCCAACGCGGCTCAGAATATAAATATGACCCCTTATGCCAATGTATGCCCAAGGAATGATGACTTTGGCAAAAGTACGAACGCTTTTGAATTTGAATTGGAATAAAAAACGCTTTTGGGATAATAGGACCAAATTTTTGATTTTATGATAAAAAAATTGCTATATTATCCCTATTTTAATTTTTCAATTTCAAATTAAATTTCATTCTTCTTTTTTCAAAACAGATGTCTACTAATTTAATTAATTTAAATTTCATTCTTAATCTTCCGACTTGTACATACACCCTTTAGTTGTCAAATATTTTTCTTTTTTCAAAATGGTGAATCATTCGAATTGGTCTCTTTCTTACTTTAAATATTTACAACAATAAAATATTTCGGTTTTATGAAAATTTAAACATGGATAAATTTGGCCTCCAATTAATTACACCTATGTTCTTATGGAATGAGATCATGCACACTGAATTATTAGTCTAGTCTTATGAAATGAATACTTACCGCAAAATATCTGGGGAATGTACAATTGCATCCACAATTGAACTACGTATCATGGCCCGATCTTGCTCATGTATAGAGAATGGTATAGGTTCCCCAGCTTGAACTTCATGATCGGCCCAATTACTTGAAATCATATTTTTCAAGTATACTGCACCAGCCTGGCGAACAGGTTGGTCAACATTATTATTCATAACAATTTGTAGAATTGTCGGTACAAATCCAATAATCTTGCGTATCTGAAAAGAAAGTAATGAAACAAAATCATTTCACGATTCTTAAAAGTACTTTTATTTAGAAAAATGCATTTTATCTACAAAAACATAACAAAAATAAATTATGAAAAAAGGTACAGAACTTAAAAACAAGAAAAAAATAGTATTAATAACTGAGTAGCAGAATTTGAAACAAACGAATGCACAATAATCAAAAAAATACATTTTATTACATATTAATTAAAAAAATTATTTGAATCGATAGTACGGTTCATATAATTAATTGTCTGAAGATTATTGCATGCAAACGTTGACGGTTCTTGCGCCTCAAATGGTCTATTCCCTTAGTCCAATTTTGGTATATTCTTTGCAACTTTTCGGCCGGTATCTCACAAATAAACGATTCAAAGTTGTCTTTCATGCGACAATTGCTTCAATGTTGTTTTCCAATTTGTCAATAGACTTACTGTTCTATATATACATGAGATTTAACATAGGCCCACAAAAATAGTCCAAATGCATTAAATCACATGATCTAGGCAGCCAATTAACCGGTCCCAAACCTAAAATAAAACGTTCACCGAGCTCGCCTCTCAAAAACTTCATTGTTACGCTTGCTGTGTGGCATGTCTGATTGAAAATACCGGCACCGTCTTGTTGAAACCACATGGTATGCAAGTCTTGTTGAATCCGCATGTTAAGTAAATTAAGCCCTTGCATTTTTGGTAAAACAAAAATGTTGAATATCATCCCATGGTAGCGCTTTCCATTCACAGTTACGTTACGATTCACATCTTCTTTGAAAAAGTACGGCACAATGATGCCATCAGCAATAAACCGCATTGGTAGCTTTTGTAATGTAGAAGTCGACCGAAGAATCGGCTTCGGCATTCGGTGAAAATCGGTAATAGGCCACGAATCGCGGCGTCAAGAGGTCGAAGGATATTGTTATACGTGGACTGAATTGCGTTTTATCAATATTTGAAGTGAACATTTTAGGAACATATTCGACTTCTGCCAAGAAAACCCTGCTTCGGTTGAGCTCTATTGCAATGTGATCTTCACTTAAAAATCAACAATGCTGCTTATTTACCCAGCTAAACCTACCTCAATCACCTACTGATCACTCTGGACGCACCCCACCCTTGTCGCAGAGTTCCTAGATTTGGACACTAGTTGAAGTACCAAAGCATATAACAAAATGGATGAAATTACATAAAAAACTTTTACAATAACAACCCAAGTAATTCGATAGGAGGTGACAATCTTTAGTAGAATTTTGTACGCAATCCATGGGGGGTACATAAGATTGGGCCCAACCTCTTATGTCATAGTACAGCGAAAGCTCTGTGAAGTGGACACCCACGGTCGCCTAAATTTTGTCCAAATTTATGAGATGTCCAGTTATGAGAGATTAATTCTAATGTGTTAATATAACAAAAGTTAGAGTTGGGTAGTTCACGATGTCAGTTTAGTTAACTAAGCACAATGTATAAGTTTGTTCGCTCAGTTAATTTCGCTTTCCTTGATAATTGGACAATTTTCTTCCTTTATGCTCATATCGATATTTTTTGCATATAAGCTATTCGGGATTCTTTTCGCAAGTGTTTTTTTGGGATGAATAAATCAACGCAAGGCTAATATGTTACATCAATGATGAACGGGAAGAAAGCTACAACAGAATTTGAAATGAACCGGTCACTTACCAAAAATGAACTATCTGATCGAACTAGTTCGTTGATCGGAAAAGAGCTGAAGTGAGCGATCACTACACTGAACTATAATATTCAGATTTCAGTTACCTCGATTTCTCGTGGTATCATTAACTTTCAACCGCTCGCGCCGAAATTAGATTGTTGTGCCACTTGCCAGAGGTTATATGGACAAGTAATTTCAGGCTAGAATCGCCAGATCATATAACTCCCTACTAACTTAAAGGATTTCTCGATTTCTGATTCGACATATCGAAAGAGATTACTCGCTCATCTTGGATCAAATACATGAAGGTTATCCAACCTCATGCTAGTAGTGTTGCTTTATTGTGGTTGGTTTAATAAACTTTTCTTTATTTCCTTTTTCTGTCTTTATACCCTTCACCACTACTGTGGTACAGGGTATTATAAGTTTGTGCATTTGTATGTAACGCCAAGAAGGAAAAGTCTGAGACCCATCGTTTAGTATACCGATCGTCTTAGAATTAAATTCTGAGTCGATTTAGCGATGTCCGTCTGTCTGTCTGTCTGTTCATGTATTTTTGTGCGCAAAGTACAGGTCGCAGTTTAAGTCCGATCGTCCTCAAATTTGGCACAGGGTCGTTTTGGGGAACAAAGACGATCGCTATTAATTTTGGAAAAAAATCGGTTCAGATTTAGATATAACTGTCATATATATTTATCCCCGATCTGGTTATAATTGGCGTGTTTATCAACCGATGTTCTTCAAATTCCGTACATGCGAATATATTATGAGTATCGAAAAACTTGCAAAATATCCAAATCGGTTCAGATTTAGATATAGCTTCCATATATATCTTTCGTCCGATTTAGACTCATATGGCAACAGAGGCCAAAGTTTACTACCAATTTTCGTGAAATTTTGCACAATCAAATTTACCAATGCTTAGTAAATTTGATTGAAATCGGTTCATATTTAGATATAGCTCCCATATATATCTTTCGTCCGATTTGCAATTATATGACCTCAAAAGCCAGAGGTTTGCCCTGACTTGCTTCAAATTTTACACGAAAGGTAGGTTTAACGGTGTCGTTATGTGTGCCAAATTTGGTTAAAATCGGTTCAGATTTAGATATAGCTCCCATATATATCTTTCGTCCGATTTGGACTTATATGGCCTCAAAAGCCAGAATTTTGCCCTGACTTCCTTCAAATTTTGCACAAGGAGTACGTTTAATAGTATCGGTAAGTGTGACAAATTTGGTTGAAATCGGTTCAGTTTTAGATATAGCTCCCATATATATATTTCGCCCGATTAGGTGTGTCAAGTTTGATCTAATTTGGTTCAGATTTAGATAAAGCCTCCATATATACGTTTTTCCGATTTATACAAATATGACCAAAATTCCGACTTTTTACAAGATTCTGTGATGATTTCCCCATATCCTAGTCATATCCTATACACTGTAATGCCAGAATTTCCACAGAACGGTTGAGTTTTAAATAAGGCTCCAAGTCGCCCGACTTGACCAAATAATATATCACAACACACACTTGACCACATATCTTGGCGAGATCTAACCAATATCCTTGTAAAATCGCCACTGATGAGTTGCAAAAATTGTAAATATTACTAAAAGTGTCCTATATCTCGAATACATATGTATCGCCTGATAAATCATAAAAGCTCTTTTGTACAATTGCATTAAAATTTCTCTCGCCTCATATGTCCCATATTTTTTTACGAACATTATGTTTCATCCCAGGGCGTTATCTAATTTAAATTTTAATTCTAGAGATTTTTTAGAAATACAAAAAATTGTCTCCATTAAAAGTATTTGTATCTGGAAACGCAAACCTTTATACAGCTCCCAGTAAATTTGAAGTAGTTGAGATGGTAACACAAACGTTTGTGTACATAGTGGTAAAGGGTATAATATAGTCGGCCCCGCCCGACTTTAGACTTTACTTACTTGTTTTTAATTATATTGGGGACCTAAAATGTTTTGTCATATTCCTTTTTTATCTCATTATTAATTTATTTTATATATTGTCATATATGCATATTTATACCTATTAAATACACGCATATGTTCTCATATTGTCATAATTTGAATTGTACTTTATTCATACTTAGTAGTCCATTGTAATTTTCATATATTGGCCGCTTTGTAGTTTCAAATTACATAATTAAAATAAAAGTAAATAAATAACTACGAGGGCAGTTCGGAAACTTCTTAGCCTAGCACAAAAAGCGCGGTATAAACAGAAAAAAGTTAAGTGTTTTGGAAACTTCCATCTCTGTTATGAACGTATGTTAAATTTTGCTTCGATCTGGCAACTCCTTCATATAGAAACAGGTGTTCAAAAAAGACGCATCCGCAATTTTTTTACAATGGAAAATTAGAAAAGCGTGCTGTCATTAAATATTTACATAAAAATGGTTTCATAATTCATAATGATATGATGAATGTGTTAGGTGAAAGTGCTCCTTCATATGCAACAGTAAAATATTGGGTTGCTGAATTTAAACGTGGTCGTACAAGCTTTGAAGATGAACCACGTAGTGGACGTCCAAAAACAGCAACAACAACAGAATTTGTAGCCAAAGTGCATGTTATGGTATTAAATGATCGACAAATAAAAGTGCGTGAAATTGTTAATATCATGGGCATCTCAAATGATCGAGTCCATTTAATTTTGCATGAAGAACTACAGATGATAAAGCTTTCTGCACGATGGGTGCCGCATTTGTTAGCAGTCAATCAAAAACGCATAAGAATGAACATTTCTCAAGCTTGTTTGGATCGTTTTAAGCGAAATAAAAATGGATTTTAAGCGTCGTTTCATGACTGTTGAGACATGGATCCACCACTATACTCCAGAGACAAAAGAACAATCCAAACAATGGACTGAAGCTGGAGGAAGTGCCCCAAAAAGGCAAAAACAATTCAATCGGCTGGTTAAGTTATGGCAACGGTTTTTGGGACTTCAAAGGTATTTTATTGATTGACTATCTGCAAAAGGGTAAAACAATAAATTCAGAGTACTATTGCAACCTTTTGGATAAATTAAATGTACAAATTCGAGAAAAACGTCCTGGCTTACAACACAAAACAATAATTTTTCATCAAGACAACGAACCAGCGCACAAGAGTGTTTTAACAATGGCTAAAATCAACGAATTAAAGTACGAGTTGCTTGACCACCCACCTTATTCTCCTGATTTTGCTCCCAGTGACTTTTACTTGTTCCCAAATCTAAAAAAAAAATCCTTGCTGGCAAGCGTTTTACCTCAAATGAAGATGCAATTACAGTTGTAAACCACTATTTTGAAGACCTTAAGGAAAACTATTTTAATCAAGGGATAGAATTGCTAGAAAAGCGTTGGACTAAGTGTATTGAAGTTTCTAGAGATTATATTGAAGAATAAAAATATTTTTGAAAAACTAACTATTCTCTTTCCTTGATAGCCTAAGAAATTTCCGAACCGCCCTCGCATTTGACATAAATCAAAAAGGAATTCGTCGCCACAGTAAATATAACATATCGATAGTATAAAAAAAATATTGAAAAAAGTTTGACTCATATTTCCACCCAGATATCGAAAGTGTACAATAATCCATAATTAAACTCTTGGCCGTATGACGATTCCGAGATAATACGATTCACAATACAGTAATCTCTCGATTTACGTCGAGATTCCGGAATTTGACGACGTTAATCAAAACTACGTAAACCGAATTAAAAATTGCTCATACATAAAGCAAACATATAAACAAAACAAGTAAAGTCTAAAGTCGGGCGGGGCCAACTATATTATACCCTTCACCACTATGTGTACCAACATTTTTTACATCATTTGTGTTTTGGAAGCTATATAAACGTTTATATTCCCATATACAATTATCTAAATATGAACCGATTATCTAAATATGAAACAATAAGAAAAATATAAAGCTAGAGTAATTTTTATTCAGCTGAACAAAAGTGAATTTATGATTTATCGGGCGATTCATATGTATTAGAGGTATTGGTAAATTTGACGCATTTTTATTTATTTGTTTGTTTATTCATTCAATATAATACAAAGGCCTAGTGGCCCATATAGTGTATTACACAGTAATAAATCATAACCATAGGCTACAGAAAAAACTTTATACTTTTTATAGGTTTTGTTACGTAGCAGTGGCGAATTTACAAGGATATGGGCTAGATCTCACAAAGGTAGATGGTCAGTTGTGGAGTTTTTGACAATAGTTGGCCATATCGAGCGACAAAAACCCTTAACCGATTCTGTGGAATGTCTGGGGAAATCATCGCTGACGTTGTGCGATTTTTGCTTAAATATGAAATATATACATAGAGCTTTATAATTCTGAACCGATTTGGATAAAATTCGAAATATATAGAATGTTATATCTGAAGGTGGGTATAAAGTTCGAGTTTAGCCGCTAAAATCGTCATATTTTCACGATTACTTTTCTTTAATAATCCACTTTAAGGCATACAAACTTTGTGAAAATTTGCTTTGGGCTATTCAAGTTATAATAAAATTTGCAACAAATATGTATAATGGTATGCCTTTTTACTGATTTAGTTGTCACTTTAGCCGCTAAACTCGAACTTAGTACTCACCTTAAGCGTGCAAACTTTCACGTAAATCGGCTTAAAACGTTAGCCTCTGTGGTCATATGAATGTAAATTAGGCGAATGATACATTGGAGCTGTATCTAAATCTGAACCGATTTCAAATAAATTTATCACAATTAACGACACTATCAATTGTACTCCTTGTGCAAAATTTGAAGTCAATCAGGCTAAAACTCTGGCTTCAGAAACCACATAAGTGCATATGGGGCGAAAGATATATATGGGAGCTATATTTACGTCTGAACCGATTTCATTTAATTTGGCACGCATAATAGGAACGTTCATTCAACACTCTGTGCAAAATATCACGTAGATCGGAGTAAAATTTTGACCTCTGTGGCCATATGAGTTTAAATCGGGCGAAAGATATATGTGGGAGCTATATCTAAACCTAAACCGATTTCAACAAAATTCAGCATGCAAAATTCCACGTAGATTAGTAAAATTTGGGCCTCTGGAGCCCATACGAGTGTAAATCGGGCGAAAGATATATGTGGGAGCTATATCTTAATCTCAACCGGTTTCAACCAAATTTAGCATACAGTTAGAATGTTAGTTCAACTCCCTGTGCAACATTTAACGCAAATCAAAGTAAAACTCCAGCATCTATAAATACATATAGGCCGAAAGATATATGAGAGATATATCTAAACCTGAATCTGCCTGATATTTTGCAAGATTTATGAGACTCACAAAACATTTGAGTAGCCGAAGAAGATCGGTTGATAAATACATCATTTATAACAAGATCGGTTATAAATATATATAGCAGTGACTATTATATGGCGTTATTGGAGCGTTTGAAGGTCTGAAGGGAAAAAATACGGTGGAAGCAAAAACTTGGCTTGATAATGAGTTTTCGGGATCTGTCCCAGAGAAATATAATTGATTGGTATGCAACATTCAAGCGTGGTGAAATGACCACGGAGGACGGTGAACGCAGTGGTCGCCCGAAAGAGGTGGTTACCGACGAAAACATCAAAAAAATCCACAAAATGATTTTGAATGGCCGTTAAATGAAGTTGATCGAGATAGCAGATGCCTTAAAGATATCAAAGGAATGTGTTGGACATATCATTCATCAATATTTGGATATGCGGAAGCTCTGTGCAAAATGGGTGCCGCGCGAGCTCACATTTGACTAAAAACAACAACGTGTTGATGATTCTGAGCGGTGTTTGCAGCTGTTAGCTCGTAATACACCCGAATTGATAATTGATATGCAATATCAATCAGAATATGACGAATTTTCGCTAAGAATTTCAGAAATCATGTCATAATCGTTGGTACTTATTTCACTTATGAAAAGCGGTTCTGATAAAATTGGCAACAAAAGATTGGACGACGTAAATCGGAACAACGTAAACCGAGGCGACTTAAATCGAGGGATTGTTGTACTATTTATAGCTTTTTGTTATTATTAATTCTTTCTTTGACAATTTTAAAAGATGGGAAAAAGGTTTGGGTGCTTGTGTAAACAATTTTACAGTTTTCTAAAAAATACTGCAATTTTGTTATTCATTGCAAATGCAAATTTTTCTATTTACTTACTAAAAAAAAACACTACTATGGCATTACTTCTGTCAGTAATGCTATACTACTGTTTGATGTACTTTGCAAATATTGGGTCCTACTCTCACCATTGTAAATGAACTCAGGACATAATTGTATAATTCTTCAATGCTTAATCGATTACGAACATCTTTTTAGTAAAATAAAAACTGCTAAAATATATAGCTAAAAATGACATTATAGCAATATTGAACATACAAACTTAACTAAATGAAAAAGCACATGTTTTTAGTATGGTGTCACTGCAGACAATTAATATGCTGAGCCACACACAAACTAGCCTAAAAACAATTGATATGCTCTGACTGGATAACGTCACCCGCCGTTCCGGCGGCAGGACTATACCTTTTCGAGTAGAACAAAGCTTCATTATTAGCCACAAATACGAATGCACTATTCGGTACTAACCTGTGCCAATTGGTCTTCTGCCGCCTTCCTCTGTTCAGGATTGGGATCAATTGTTGCACGCAACAATTCTGTCAATTTTTGGTGATCCATATTTTACCAATTTATTGCTTTACCAGTTTACCAACCAATGTAGTAATAAACCACATAAATTGTGTGCCACAAATGCAAGTAAGCAATTATGAAAAGCACAAACAATCCGCACAAATTAATGAAAAATATGAATCTTCGCGACAACTGCAAAACGTGTTTGCAACCCGCGAGTAGTGTTGGGAAAGTAACGAGTATTTGATTACAAGTACTCTTTACTGACTAATTTTTTGAGTACTCCCAATAAACACAAACGTTTGAAAAATACTAAAATTCAATAATTTTTCAAACATTTTTTCAAAGGATTAGGGTAATATTCAAGTTGAGAAATTGTTGAGAAAATCGCGTTCTCAACAAAAAACAGACATTACCCTCAACAGTAAAATTCAACACAATAACAATAATTTCTCAATTGTAATCCTCAAATTGAAATGCATCGCTACTCAATAATTTCTCAAACAGTTTTCAATGTGAGAAAAATAAAAAATTACCATTGTTGCGAATACTTTCAAACCACAATTTGTATGAAAGTCAATCCTAGTTCTAACTGAAAGTCAATACTAAATTTCTAGGGATTTTGTAAATTTTATTATTTTTTTAGTTAACAAATATAATAATCTTAAAAATAACATTAATAATATATAAAAATAATAATATAATACCAATCAAAATGTAATTATCTTATTAAACGTATTAATAAATAAAACTATGAATACATCTTTAAATATCTTAAACATTTTTACATGTATAATTCCATTTCCTCCATAATGTTGGTGTCATTAATATGCTGGCAATTTGAAATAATTACTATCGAGGAACTTGCTGGCTTGTGTGTTAGAATAGATTCCAGCAAGAGGAAATCACAAAATATCAAACTGATGACGGGATGTAAATTGATGTAATGCACATTTTCATCCAGAAGTTCTTGATATAGGAATTGTTGCACTTTGGTTTAATTGATTGCACTTTGTAAGTTTTCTGAAAACTTTTCTTTGTTGTTCCCTTTATCGGTTTTTCATCGGCCAACATCTTCCAAGAATATACCATCCAATGATTTTAGTTTTCTGCAAAACAATCGAGTTTTGTGATTTCCATTATGTTTTCATTTCACTTTTTATTTTGACTTACCAATTTGTATTTCTTCCAACTGACCACGTACTTCGTGATTTCCTCAAGAACGTTGGTGTTACAAAATTGTTATTAAAATACTGGCAATTTTCAGGAACTTGCCCAGCCAGCATTTCAAAGTTCCATTTCAACCTCATCGTTACCACAGACTCGTAAATGTCACTTCAACCATCATGAAAAGGTACATCAAAAAGTACATGCAAGTAATTTGCCATCCCTACTGTTAAAAAATCCATTTTTTTTTGTGAAACGCCAAGCGCAACCAGCTTGTTATATTTTAATTAAATGAAAACGAAAATAAAGTTCTGAAAACATAGATTATACGCTTAAAATTGTGAAAGGTATATTGGTGAACAATTTGGTGATTTTCCAAATGGAATAAAGTGATTGTTTTTCAGATATTTTACAGACACGCTGCCTCCATGGAATAAAAACACTGGTTGATAGACGCAGCAACATGTAACTCGCTACTTGTAACTCAACATCATCATTAATGCCAAAAATTATGTTAAATGTAATGTGATAGTGGTATAAATGTTATATTTTTAAGAATTTGTAAATGTTTAATCAAATTAATAAATATCTAAACAAACGTGTTTTACTCGACCACAATGATTCTTTTACAACTATCCTAAAATGCACTTTTTCTGATTGTTTGGTGGGTCCCTTATTGGCGTCGTTCTAAATTGATCTATAAAGGCACCTAATAATTGCACTCATGCGAAACATTTTTGTAGTAACTTGGCGTGGTACAACTTCTCAATAGTGACGGCGCTTTTCCGACGAGTTTTTGATGTCGTATATGATTGTTTTCGACGTAGTGGGGATTCTCAAAAGAGTCCCCAAATTCAAAAAATGTTGGCAGGGTAAATACCAAGTTTTTTTGGTTGCACTTTGATTTATGGAAACTTTCTCTTCTCGATAAGCCACTACCATTTTTCATCGGCCAGCCTCTTAAGGTGTCAAGAATCAGCATCCAAATATTTTAGTTGTCTGCAAAGAGATTTGAGTTTAGTGACTTCCTTAAAGTTTTCATTTCGTGTTTTAGTTTTACTTACCAATTATTATAAGCAATTTCAATTGATTATTAAAAAATTTCCACATTTTTGTATTTCTTCCACGAACTTTGTTGTCCAAAGTAGTATTGAAAACCATGTGGTTTTTTCGTTGCATTTCAGGGTAGTGATTTGTCAAAGTTTTCTCCAATTATCTTCAACACATTTTCAAAGTTTTCGTCAACATTTTGCCAAATTGGTTGTAATTCGCAAACAATTTGAAGATGAATTGAAGATGAGCTTTTTCAAGTCAAGTTGAATTTATGTTGAAAATGATATTTACCCTCAAACTGAAGAGGTGTTGCATTTGAAAAACGCTCATCCTGTGTTTATTGGGTATGCTACAATTCAACAATTTTTAAAACAATTAGGTAATATTTATGTTGAAAAATTGTTGAGAAAATCGCGTTCTCAACAAAAAACAGACATTACACTCAACAGTAAAATTCTAATAGTTTCTCGAATGTAATCCTCAAATTGATATTTATCGCCAATCAAAAATTTTTCAAACAGTTTTCAATGTGAGACAAACTAAATTGGTACTATGTTCGGTTTTCGAGTTGAAAACCATTTTATTTTCGCGATTACTTTTCCTTAAATAATCAAAATTATATATGAAAACAAACATATTCCCGTAAAGTCATGCCAAAATCAAGAGGAACAAGAAACTGCGCATCAATTGAGTAAATTTATCTGCTTATATTTAACTGTTTTAGTAAAGTAACCGCGAAAATTTAAACTCGAAAAGCGAACATAGTACTTACCTTATGCGCTTTACAGACATCAGTTATTCCGGACGACAGTGCTCGTGTCGAACATATCCCATATATTGTGCACATTATAAGTTAAGTCCGACGGCATAATCGATACTGCTGCATGTTTATGGGATCGATAACACATTTACCGATTATTTAGTCATCGCCGACAAGTCGTATTGATCCGACACACTGTAAGATTCTTTACAAACATCGACATTCCGTCCGGAATAACTGATAGTCTGTAAAGCGCATTAAGGTGGGTATTAAGTTCGAGTTTAAGGTGGGTATTAAGTTCGAGTTTAAGCCTAGTACTAAGATCACGTTTTCGCACGAAAAACTGTTATACTCCATACAAAAACCGTTTGTGCGAAATATCTGCGAAATCCTTGTTTTGAGCTTTTTTGAACCCTGGAAATTTCGCACGAAAAAATAGGCAGGCATATTATTTCGCATAAATAAGTTCACAACCCTGTGTTTGGAGCCCTACTCTCGGTGATAAATGATGATATTCATTTTTCGCAGAAACTAAGAATTAGCCACTAAAATCGCCATTTTTTCACGATTACTTCTCTTAATTAATCCACTTTAAGGTGAGTATTAAGTTCGAGTTTAGCCGCTAAAATCCCCATTTTTTCACGATTACTTTTCTTTAATAATACTTTTTAAGGAATACAAACTTTGTGAAAACTTGCTTTGGGCTATTCCCCATCAAGTTATAATAAAATATGCAACAAATATGTATAATTTTATGCCTTTTTTTACTGATTTAGTTTTCACTTTAGTGAAAAAACTCGAACTTAGTACCCACCTTAAAAGGTGAGTATTAAGTTCGAGTTTAGCCGCTAAAATCCCCATTTTTTCACGATTACTTTTCTTTAATAATACTTTTTAAGGAATACAAACTTTGTGAAAACTTGCTTTGGGCTATTCCCCATCAAGTTATAATAAAATATGCAACAAATATGTATAATTTTATGCCTTTTTTTACTGATTTAGTTTTCACTTTAGTGAAAAAACTCGAACTTAGTACTCACCTTTAAGGAATACAAGCTATGTGAACATTAGCTTTCGACTATTCCTCATCAAGTTATAATAAAATTTGCAACAAATATGTATAATTTTATGCCTTTTTTACTGATTTAATTTTTCACTTTAGCGATTTTAGCGGCTAAACTCGAACTCAATACCCACCTTTAGCCGCTAAAATCGTCATTTTTCACGATTACTTTTCTTTAACCCTTTCGACCCCGAATTTTTATAGGTATCGCTAAAATTTTTTTTTACTTTTAATCATGTTGAAGTCATTTAAGAAGCGTCTAGCCAAAATTTCGGGTCGCCATGCCCATTCGTTTAGTCGGTAGAGAATGTTGCCTGTGGGCAACTTTGGGCAATTGTGACTACAAACTAGTTTGTTTTGTAATGATAGACGTATTACGTTTTATTGGATTTTTGTTAAGTTTTTTGTTATTTTACAGTAAATATATACTTAGATGCGCGCGTGAGTGGAATTTCAATCACGCTCAAACACATTCACGAAGAAATATTTGTACTCACGCATGCCATGTAGGTAGGAATTCACGGTCACGAAATGAAAAGTCATACTCGCACACGCTCACACATGAACAATGTTTATGTCTCACGCTTTCGCACGATTCACGACAATTGTCGTAATTCACGATAAATCTCGTAAGTCACGAATATTTTCGGAACACGACAATTTTCGTGGCACAAAAAAATTCTGGTAATTAACGAAATTTCTCGTGACTCACGCTATTGAAATCTTAAGCGTGATTAAATATGTAAAGGTGATTAAAATCGGTGAGCTTGAATTTAATCGTGAACGTGAATTTGTTCGTGATTGTGACTTTTTGTGTCTGTTTTACCGTGAGTGCGAATTTTATCGTGAATATGAATTTTATTGTTAACGTGAATTTTATCTTGAGCGTGAGTTGGATCGTGAGCGTGGGTAAATTTTTATAGGGAGCGTGATTTCGGAGAAAGTTTACTCACTCACAATCACGAACACAATTTGATTTTTACTCACGCTCACGCGCCACACATTTTTCTTTAATCCCGTTCACGCATATTCACGAGGTTTCGTTTAAATTTCATTCACGAGATTTCGTTTAAATTTCATTCACGGCTTCGCGTGAATCATGCGTGACTCATGAAAATGTTTTGTTTTTTTTGTTTTTAACCCATGTCAATTTAACTGGCGGTGTAAAAAACCAAAGTATTATAAAGCGTCAATATTCGTGCTAATCCACTAGTATGTTGCCAAGAAGTGGCTTCCTCCCTTTTTACGATTACTTCCAAATTCAACACTGCACTGCAGATATGTTTTCCACATCGTCGCCGCATTTCTCGTCACTGGGACATCCCAATTGAAGTTCAAAATTTTTTCAAAATCATTGTTTTTCAAACCTTTTTTCTCCAGGTCTTATGTTCAAAAATATTGTTACGAATTTGATAATTATAGATATAAGTTTATTTAAATTAGTTTCCGTTAATTTAAAATTTCAAATTGTAACGATAAAATTTCGCTATCACTTGTTGGAATCATCTATTCATTTTCTAGTATTTTCCTGAATTTCTTTTATGTTCTTTTGTTTGCTTACCGAAATGTTAGTTCTTACTCTCTCATAGAATAGCAACCCCTTTGCTTTGTTATTCTGCATTCTCATTTCATCTCATTGTCTATTGTCATTATTGTTGTTGTTGTAGTAATGCGAGCATATATCAATGTGAGTGTGTATGTGTTTGGCAGCCACCAGGTAAACAACTTAATGGTCGTAGATCCTTCTAGCATTGTCTAAGAATGTTCTGGCGTTGCCAGAATATTGTAGTGCTACCAGAATGTTCTCGTATTGCCACACCGTCATATATAAAAGCGCTCGCATGCTGCTAACGAGTCAGTCTTAATTAAAGGCCGGTACTATGTTCATTCTTGCGAAAAATTTTTATGGAAACCATTATTTCGCACTTAGAAAGCGGCGTTTTTTTAGGTAGCTTGGAGCGCTATTTTACAGGGAGCGATATTGGATTAAGTTGGTGGTGTTGCTTGTTTTTACAAAATAACATTTTATTTTTCCTCGGGCAATTGATCTGCTATTCCTTTGATCGTTTGTATAGTTTCGGAACAAAAATATGGTCCGTGTTTGATTTATAAACCCGCACAAATAGTTTTCAATAAATAAATTATTTCTTAATTCACATTGCAAATGGCGCCGTGCTATAAACGTCAGTTTTTCAACACGAAAAAACAAAGTATCACAAATGGAAAAAATTTCGCAAATTTTTCGCATTTTTTGGTTTTGTATGGAGTTTCAATGCGAAAACCGAACAGAGTACCGGCCTTAAAGCGTCAAACGAATAACTTCAGTGTGAACGAATTGTAAAGTGTGAAGTCATAGTAAATAAATTGTAGATTGACGTTATTTAAAAGAACTGTGTTTTAATTGTCGGGTAATTAAAAACGCCTAAATATAAAAACGTAACAATTGGTGTCAGAAGTGGGATAACGAAAAAAAAAATCTACATTGAAGTTTAATGAGCTTCGAGTGGAAGACTTAAAAAAGGAATTGAGCAACCTGGAGCTGCCGACAACAGGCAATAAGGCCCAGCTTCAAAAGCGTCTACTGGAAGAGTTTGAACGGCGTAAAGGCCGGTACTCTGTTCGGTTTTCGCGTTGAAACTCCATACAAAACCAAAAAATGCGAAAAATTTGCGAAATTTTTTCCATTTGTGATACTTTGTTTTTTCGTGTTGAAAAACTGACGTTTATAGCACGGCGCCATTTGCAATGTGAATTAAGAAATAATTTATTTATTAAAAACTATTTGTGCGGGTTTATAAATCAAACACGGACCATATTTTTGTTCCGAAACTATACAAAGGATCAAAGGAATAGCAGATCAATTGCCCAAGGAAAAATAAAATGTTATTTTGTAAAAACAAGCAACACCACCAACTTAATCCAATATCGCTCCCTGTAAAATAGCGCTCCAAGCTACCTAAAAAAACGCCGCTTTCTATGTGCGAAATAATGGTTTCCATAAAAATTTTTCGCAAGAATGAACATAGTACCGGCCTTAATATGGACATTGCGACGCATGAGTTTGATTATAAGGAAGACATTGATGAATCAATACTCGTCAATACCAGCAGTGTAGAAACTCCGTCCGTGGCTTCGAGTGTTGTAGATTACACATCAATGCTCAGTGTTTTGAGTAAAATGATGGAGGAAAACTCTAGAAAAATCATGGATGAGAATTCTAGAAAAATGGAAGAAAATTCTAGAAAACTGGAAGCAAATTCTCTAAAAATGGAAGAAAATTCTAGAAAATTGCTGGAAGAAAACGCTCTAAAAATGCAAGAATATTCTAGAAAAATGATGGAAGAAAATTCTCTTCTTTTGGTGGAGAAATTTGACGAAAATTCTAGAATTCTTAATGAAAAGTTACAACAACTTTCGGAAGGTATGGAGAAACGCGTAGACCACATTGAAAGTCAAATTGTGGAATTGGATAAGAAATTTGTGGTTCACGATGAAAAATTTCTACACCTTGAGAAAAAAATGTCAGAACTAGAAATGAAAGGTGGTCCAGTGCGCGTAATCGAGGGCCCAAAAATCAAAACTCCTGTTTTTGATGGCTCATCTTCATTTGATGTTTTCAAATTCCAATTTGAGACGGTGGCATCCAGAAACATGTGGAATGACAACGACAGAGCAATTGAACTTCTGTTGGCATTGAAGGGTAATGCTGCCGATGTAATACAAAGTATCCCAACTTCTTCCAGAAATAACTATAAGGAAGTAATAGCTGCGCTACAACGCAAGTACGGTGGAGAACATAAGCAAGACATCTTCAGAATGGAATTAAGAGGAAGAGTCCAGAAATCAAATGAGACTCTACAAGATTTTGCAACAGAAGTTGAGCGGTTGGTGCTATTGGCATACCCAGGAGAGAGTCACCCACTTGTGGACCGCATCAAAATTGAGACCTTTGTGAATGGCATTCGAGACCCAGACATAAAATGTGCAACATATGCGTCACAAAAAGCTACATTTGTGGAAACTGTAACATTTGCCCTTACACAAGAGACAGCGAGGGTACTAGCACGTCCTCAAATTCACAAAGTACGTAAGGTGGAGACCGAGAATGGCGAATCAAATTCCGTGATTGATTCAGTGAAAGAAGCCGTTAAGCAGGCAATGCAAGAAATGAAGCAAGAGGCAAATAAATCCCGGATCAAATGCTATAACTGTGATAAGCCGGGACATCTAGCTCGAGAATGCAAGGCACGACGCAAACGGTCAAGGTCCACATCACCATCTCCATTAAACAATAGCCATAAGAAGGTGACCCCACAGTCAAGTGAGTCACCTTTAAACTAAATCGAGCTAGTTCAGCGGGGCAAGAGCTGGCTCCCACAGACGATGGCCCCACCATCTCCATAGCAATAGTTCAACAGAAAAATAACAATTTAACTATTGCGGGTGTTATTAATGGCGACAAGCGTACTTTGACGTTGGATACTGGTGCATCAAAGTCTATCATTAGATCTGATTTAGTAAAAGGAAAAGTTACACCACTGATTGGAGTCTGTAACGGCTCTCACACTGGATCCTAACTTCTACTGACCATTGCTACCGAATGTTCCGACCTTGCTCAGTGGAGGGGGGGGTGTTCTTGTCGCCGAAGTTAGATCCCAGCCGCTTACACCAACAATAAAATTTTAATGGTAGCATACACTTTTTTTTTTCATAATGACAAACCTAGTTAGCTATTTAAAAGAAAACGGAACCGGTCCCGGAAAATGGATATCTAGGTGTCATTGATATCCGATCGGTTATCCCACCCTGCCTTGCCGACCAAGATGTTTGTCAGCCCTAACGACACTCTACACGCTCAAACCTTCAATTTCGAAAATTAAACGCAAATACTTTAATAATAATATTGCATATTTTTAGTAATCATTATATTGACAATTATTTCTAGATCAACAAATAAATTAAAGGGGAATTAAAAATTATGTTAAATTGCAAAAAGTGGCCTATCTCAATATTTTAAAATTCTAATACAAGAAAACAAATCAGAATTAGTTGAATAATCTTAAATAATGAAAATTCCCATCATCCATAGATATATAACAAATTAAGAAGATAAAAAAAAAACAAAGATTCTTTAATACTCACGAAATTATTTGAGTTGCTCAGCCAACAAGCGCTTGTGGACCAGTACTTGAGTTACAGTTTCTTAATATAACTTGAAAAGAATAATTTAAATTAAGAGTATATACATATATAGATGAGTAGGTTTGCGGTCTCCATAGTGTTTTCTGGAAAACGTTGATCTATATTGATTGTAATTTTTCAAAGTGTAGGCCAGACAGGGCTCTAGAAATAATTTCCTTATATATGATTTTCTTTTGATACCCGGATTCTTTGTTGCTTCATGTAATTTATAGCGAATTGCGATATTTAGGTAAATTTGGGATATTTATGCCGCATTAATTGCCATTTTGAAAGCCTTTTTTCTTTCACAATCCAATTTAATTGTGCGTTTCAGCCATGTCAAAATTCCATATGCCAATTTTGCAATCTGTGGGATAGTCATCCCACAGATCCAAAAGATCTGTGTCCAAATAACAGCCTTGTCCAACTTCCTGTGATTTAATGATGTCAAACCAATATTCAAATTTAAAAAAATTAAAGGATTTCTAAAACAAAAATTACCCATAATATCACTAAATCATATATTGGCCGAAACCACAAAAAAAAACCCTTACCGGCTAAAGATAAAAATTGTATTTCGCAGCTAATTGCAATAAATCTTATTCGCAAATCAAAACCAATTTCTCTTTATTTTTTTTTTCAAAATCTTTGCTTGCAACTTATTATGATTGTGAAGTCGATACAGAATGAAAATTTTCTATTTTCCAATTGACACATGAATGAAAGGCATTTCAATTTTTCAATTGCCTTTTTTCCACAAAAAAAACTGAATTTAAATTTTTCAAAGTAAAACTGTGCAAGTGCGTGAAACCCCCGTCATAAAATACACCACCTGTACTAAAAAAAAAAAAAAAAAAAAAAATCTTATTTCCAGATGTCTTTAGCATGGTATATCCCGCTTCCTTTTCCATCCGCGTCTTCAAGTTCGTAATATACATGTCCAAGTTTTCTTTTCACTACAGCTTTAATCCCTACTGGAGCTAATTTCGAACTAAAACCGTCTACTTTGGAGCTCTGTGCAAAATTTCGTCGAATCACCTCTTGACCTATTTCAAATTCTTTTTGTCGTGAACGCAAGTTATAAACCTTTCTATTCTTTTCGTACGCCTTCTTCAAGTGTTTTCGAATGGAGTCCCTGATTAATGAAAAATTATCTTGCCTTTCTATATGCACGTCTGTTTCCGCCAACAAGTTCAAACTCCTTAGAATGTTATAATCCTTGCCGTGTGTCAGCATGGTCTGGCCAAATACAACTTCATAGGGTGTCCTTCCAATGCTTTCATGAAAGCTATTACGGAGTGAACAATTGACGCTACATAAGTACCTGTCCCAATCCTTTTGACTTGATCTGACATATGAACGCAATGCCTCATTTACTACCCTATTAACCCTTTCACTTGCGTTTCCCTGAGGACTGTACACCGCGATAAATTTATGTTCAACACCATATTCTTCCAATAATTTTTCAAAATCTTTGCTTCTGAATTGCGACCCGTTGTCAGTCACAATAGATTCAGGTACACCAAAACAGCTAAAAATGTCCGATCGTAAATATTCAATCATTGGTTTGGCCTCTAGTTTTTTCAAAGGCTTCAAAAATGTATACTTTGAAAAATGATCTAATATAATAAATATTCCCACAAATCCTGTTCGAGTTCTTGGAAGAGGTCCTATGATATCCATGTATAACCTCTGAAAGGGTCTCTCAGTCTCCGTCATTTGCCCTAGCGGAGGTCTCATTGTGGTTGTTGGTGTTTTTGAGGTTTTACAAAGATCACACTTCTGTATGTATTCCTTAACATCCTTTGCTAGACCAGGCCAGTACATATAACGTCGGATACGTTCCAATGTCCTTGCTACTCCTGAGTGTGCCGAATTTGGAACATCGTGTGCCGTATACATTACCTTCAATCTTAGTTCTTCCGGAACTAACAATTTCCATACATCGGCTTCCCTATTTTCATTGCTATCGAATCCTACCCGTTTGTAAATGTATTTACCAATTACTCTGAAATCCGGTAACTGAGCTTTCTCATACTCTTTCCGAAGTTTGGTATACGATTTCCCATCAAATGCCGTTGAATCTAAATCTATTACCGGCAGAATCTCGAGCTCTATTGCTTCTATAGCTATTTCACCCTCATGAGCGCGTGACAACGTGTCTGGGACTACATTAAAGCGACCTTTCCGGTGCTCAATGGTGAAATTGAAACCTTGCAGTTTAAGAGACCATCGTGCTAGGCGTCCAGATAAATCCTTTTGACTTCTAAGCCACTTTAAACTTGCATGATCCGTGATGATTTTGAAATCCTGCCCCTCTATGTATGGTCTATATTTCTCTATTGCGACAACGACGGCCAAACACTCCAATTCCGTCACGGTATAGTTTCTCTGGCATTTATTTAATTTTTGAGACATAAAAGCGATTGGTCTCTCATTGCCATGATTGTCTACTTGGGCTAAAACCGCGCCAATTCCATACATGCTCGCATCGCACTGTATTATAAACTGTTTGGTATAGTCTGGATTTATGAGTACTGGTGCTGTTGTCAGCTTCTCTTTTAGCCCATCGAAGGCTTTTTGAGCATCCTCTGTCCATACAAATGTCTTTCTTTTCGCCAGTAATTCCGTCAAAGGATAAGTGATTGAAGCATAACCATCAATGAAGCGTCGATACCACCCAGTCATGCCTAAGAATCGACGAACCTGTTTAACATTCTTGGGGACTGGTAAATCTCGTATCGCTTGAATTTTATCCTCATCCACACGAATAGTCCCATTCTCAACAACATAACCGAGGTATTTTACACTCTTCATCGCGAAACTACTTTTCCTTACATTGATTGTTAGGCCTGCTTTTCTTAGCCTAGCAGCTATCTCCATTAAATGACTCAAATGGTCCTCAAAATTTTCTGACAGTATCAATAAATCATCTAAATAAACAAAAATGTGTGTTTTTAATGTATACGGTATGACCATATCCATCAACCGGCAAAGAGTTTGTGGGGCATTACAAAGCCCAAATGGCATCCTTGTAAATTGGTATAAGGGTCTATTAGGTACTGTAAACGCAGTCTTTTGTTTGGAATTCTCACTAAGGCGAATTTGCCAAAAGGCATCCTTCAAATCTATCTTTGATATCCAATGAACCGGAGGGAGTCGAGATAGTATCCCTTCGATGTTCGGGATAGGATAAGCATCCTTTTCCGTAACACTGTTAAGCTTTCGGCTATCCAAACACATGCGCACCTTCCCCGGCTTTATCACAACTACTGTGGGCGACGACCACGGTGAACATGGTGCCTCCTCGATTACCCCTAATGTCAGCATCCTATCCAATTCTCCGAAAAGCTGTCTTTCTATTGCGGGAGAAATCGGATAGTACCGTTGTTTTATGGGCTTTGCTGATCCTGTATCGATTTCATGAACAATGAGGTGGGTACATCCCAGACCTTCAACTTCAGAGTTAGGAAAAATAGAAATAACTGCCTCGAGTCTACGTTGCTGTTCCTTTGTCAATTCAATATGACTCGACGTAGATGTATCTGATTCTATGGTACTTACAGATGGAAGAGTTATTTCCAAACCAAAAAGCTTCCAAAAATCGTACCCACATATTATGTTCTGACGAATTGAAGGTACTACAAGAAACTCACACATCCTATTTTTTTCCCGAAATTTTACTTCTATTTGTATAGATCCAACTACTGTTTGTCTACTCCCGTCTGCCGTTCTAACATTTCCTATACACTTTACAAACTCGGATTTTCTTTGAATAGATATCGCCAGTTCTCCGCCTATTACACTCCGATTAGCTCCGCTGTCAAGTAATGAAATAAAGTCTTCATCTTCTATCCTTATTTTGATGTATGGTCTGTCGTCGAAATCCCTTTCCTCAATATTTGCGATCACACACTTTTTATATTTGAACAATTTTTGATAGTACTTCCTAATACGGAGAGATGACCGTTTCTTTCTTGAAATCTTCTCAACTTTCTCATCTATTTGCTCTTGCATATGTTTAAAATTTTGAAATAAAGAATTTAAATCCATTTCTTCCTCAACCTCTTCTTCCCCAACTTGACTTATTTCGGATGCCCGTTTTTCTTCGCGCGGACATCCTTGCTTCCGTTTCCCGAAACCTTCTCATTGCAACGTGGACACGTTGGTTTATAGTTGTCCACTAACCCACAGCCATAACAAAATATTTTCCGATTTTCCATGCACTCTACAAATGTGTGACCTATTTTATCGCAATTCCAACATTTGGGAATACGCACCGCACATAGCTCTTCATTATCCAATAATTCTGACACTTCTTTATCCTCCTCAAATATTTCTGCCAATCTGATTTTACTTGACCTATACTCTTTGTCCTGCATATCCTTCATAAATTTTTCGTGCTTACGAACCTCTCTCCTAAGGATGGCCAATGTGGAAATATTGAAGTGCAATAGTTCGTGACGTACTTCTGAGCGTAGATTCCTTATTACAATTTCGCACATGTCGGAATCGCGGATAGGATTGCTCAATTTATCCGCCATAGCTGAAATGCTATCTAAATAGTCGTCAATGCTTTCCTTTGGTCCCTGACGCCGCTTACGAATATCATCCATTATTTCAAAGTCACTATAATCTTCCTTGTAGCGATTGACTAAAGCCGATGTCAAGGAGTCCCAGGTTAGAACCCTGGTTCGCCTGTGGAACCCCCAATACCACTCAAGGGCTTTTCCTTCAAATAGGGTATGCGCATGTTTGCATAATAAACTAAAATTACCCTGCAAGTTGTTGGTCACCAAAATTTCTATACGATAAATAAACTCTTCAATTGTCATATTGTCTGAATGTCCCGAATATCTAATGCGCCAGTTTCTTATGATATTAAGCACTTTCTCGGTACTAAGCGTTTCTTCCTGACTAATTGCCGAGGCACCTATTGGATTTGCCGCTGCTTGTGCACTGTTATTTCGCGGCGTATCTCCTGCCGATGCTTGTTCGTTATTCTCTGGTGTAGTAATTCTAAAGTTGCTCATAAGCCCTGCAAATTGTTGTGTTAATGCGCCGAGTAATTCTTCTCTTAACCCAGCAATTGATTCATTTATCATATACTGTATCCTTGCACTTCCTCGTGTCTCTATTCTACCTTGTCTGTTCCCATCTCCTCCCGCTCTCTGATCTCTGTCTAGGCTCTGTGATCTTGACATGTTTTATAACTATTTTACTCAATGTGAAAAAAAAAATTCTTCGAGTTGCAAATGTTTATACACAAACTGATAGTATTCTACTCTTGAAGATTATCACGTGTAGAATGTTTTCCTTTACCATTCCATTTTCTTAGAAACAAATATAAAAAAACTATTGAATATGATCATTGTAGGTAGATAACCACTATTTAGTATCAAAATCCTTCTTAAATGATCTTATTCAACATATAGCACTAAAATTTTTACCACTCACTAACATCTAATGCCAAAAGTAAAACTCTGTCATGTGAGTAAGATCCCAACTGTACTCAGGACCAAAATTCTCAAACATTCTAGAGTGATTATTCTGACCAACCCAAAAAAAATTTATCTAAGTTTGGCTTTAAATCCCACATGAATGAATGCAAATTAAAGAATCCAAAACAGATAAATATTTCTAAATTTGGATTTTTTTTTTTTTTGATCTGTCATTATATGGGGAAATATCGATAGATGAACATGAACATGATTTGTTATCAAAGTTTATGTAAATTAATTACTCTATATTTTTTTCCACCGATATCGGGCCCCACGTTGGGCGCCATTTATTTTATGTAACGGCTCTCACACTGGATCCTAACTTCTACTGACCATTGCTACCGAATGTTCCGACCTTGCTCAGTGGAGGGGGGGGTGTTCTTGTCGCCGAAGTTAGATCCCAGCCGCTTACACCAACAATAAAATTTTAATGGTAGCATACACTTTTTTTTTCATAATGACAAACCTAGTTAGCTATTTAAAAGAAAACGGAACCGGTCCCGGAAAATGGATATCTAGGTGTCATTGATATCCGATCGGTTATCCCACCCTGCCTTGCCGACCAAGATGTTTGTCAGCCCTAACGACACTCTACACGCTCAAACCTTCAATTTCGAAAATTAAACGCAAATACTTTAATAATAATATTGCATATTTTTAGTAATCATTATATTGACAATTATTTCTAGATCAACAAATAAATTAAAGGGGAATTAAAAATTATGTTAAATTGCAAAAAGTGGCCTATCTCAATATTTTAAAATTCTAATACAAGAAAACAAATCAGAATTAGTTGAATAATCTTAAATAATGAAAATTCCCATCATCCATAGATATATAACAAATTAAGAAGATAAAAAAAAAACAAAGATTCTTTAATACTCACGAAATTATTTGAGTTGCTCAGCCAACAAGCGCTTGTGGACCAGTACTTGAGTTACAGTTTCTTAATATAACTTGAAAAGAATAATTTAAATTAAGAGTATATACATATATAGATGAGTAGGTTTGCGGTCTCCATAGTGTTTTCTGGAAAACGTTGATCTATATTGATTGTAATTTTTCAAAGTGTAGGCCAGACAGGGCTCTAGAAATAATTTCCTTATATATGATTTTCTTTTGATACCCGGATTCTTTGTTGCTTCATGTAATTTATAGCGAATTGCGATATTTAGGTAAATTTGGGATATTTATGCCGCATTAATTGCCATTTTGAAAGCCTTTTTTCTTTCACAATCCAATTTAATTGTGCGTTTCAGCCATGTCAAAATTCCATATGCCAATTTTGCAATCTGTGGGATAGTCATCCCACAGATCCAAAAGATCTGTGTCCAAATAACAGCCTTGTCCAACTTCCTGTGATTTAATGATGTCAAACCAATATTCAAATTTAAAAAAATTAAAGGATTTCTAAAACAAAAATTACCCATAATATCACTAAATCATATATTGGCCGAAACCACAAAAAAAAACCCTTACCGGCTAAAGATAAAAATTGTATTTCGCAGCTAATTGCAATAAATCTTATTCGCAAATCAAAACCAATTTCTCTTTATTTTTTTTTTTCAAAATCTTTGCTTGCAACTTATTATGATTGTGAAGTCGATACAGAATGAAAATTTTCTATTTTCCAATTGACACATGAATGAAAGGCATTTCAATTTTTCAATTGCCTTTTTTCCACAAAAAAAACTGAATTTAAATTTTTCAAAGTAAAACTGTGCAAGTGCGTGAAACCCCCGTCATAAGTCAAGCTACGCACGGCTACAGGGGAACCCGCAACCGTATATGGAAAGGTCGCCGTAAAATTAACTATTGCTAACAAATCCGTTACTTATGATTTCATTGTGGCCGATATAGTAGACGAAGTTATAATTGGAGCGGATTTCATGATTGCTTTTGGCCTCAATCTGGATATGAAGCGTCGTGTAATGACATGGTGCGATGCCGAAATAACGGTAAACGTGGGATACGACGAGAATACACCTGTCAGACGTTTGACAACGAGCCAGTCAGAGTCTATACCACCGAACGCCGAAGCAATTATATGGGTTTCTATGAATGGAGATTGTGAAGTCGGCCAATTGTGGGTTGTTGAACCAGCAGAAAACAAAAGCAACAACATCTTGATAGCAAATGCCCTGGTAACAACGAACGAAGAGAGACTAATACCAGTTCGTGTCTTGAACTTGTCTGACAATCATGAGCAAATTGTAAAATTTTCTGACATTGGCAAATGTACACCAGCCGAGGCAATAGTCAATTTGGAAGGCAACTCATCAAAGACACATGGAGCAGTGGGAAAACATCTAGAAGCGTATGTCGAGGCTTGGACACGTCATCTATCGCCGTCAGAGAGAAATAAAGCCAAGCAATTGTTGTGGAAAAACGCCTGTGCTTTTGCTTCTGAAAAGGGAAATCAAGGAAGAACATCTGTAGTGAAACATGAAATTAAAATCGCAGAAGAAAGGCCCATAAAACAGGCACCACGAAGTGTTCCCCTGCCAAAAAGAGACGAAGTTCAAAAGCTCATAAAGGAAATGACGGAGAGTGGAGTGATCGAGCCATCATCAAGTCCTTGGTGTTCCCCAGTTGTGCTGGTCAAAAAGAAAGATGGAAGTACCCGATTCTGCGTGGACTACAGAAAACTGAATGATGTCACCAAAAAGGACAGTTATCCGCTTCCACGCATTGATGACACGTTGGACACACTAGCCGGAACAACATGGTTTTCTACGCTTGATTTGCAGAGTGGATATTGGCAAGTAGAGATCGCCGAGAAAGACAAGGAAAAGACGGCTTTTGGCGTTAATGGCGGTCTCTGGCATTTCAATGTAATGCCGTTCGGGCTCTGCAACGCTCCGGCTACCTTCGAAAGATTGATGGAGCGGGTACTGAAGGGGTTGCACTGGAAGTCGTGCTTGATATACTTGGACGACATCATAGTGATGGGCAAAACATTTGACGAGCACCTTAAGAACTTGAAAGACGTTATCCAGCAATTGTCAGCCGCTGGTCTACGCCTTAACGCAAAGAAATGCTCCCTTTTCCAGCGGGAAGTTAAATACCTGGGTCATCATGTGACTGCAGAGGGCATATCCACCGATGAAGACAAAATCCAAGCTGTCAGAGATTGGCCACGACCCCAAAATCTCCACGAATTAAGAAGTTTCCTTGGGTTATGTACATATTACCGACGATTCGTCCCAAACTTCGCCAGCATCGCCGCTAGTCTCCATAAATTGACGCAAAAAGGTCAGAAGTTCCAGTGGAGCGACGAACAGGAGGATTCATTCCAACATTTAAAAGAACTTTTATGTTCAGCTCCTGTTCTAGCGTATCCTATTCCGGGCGAAAAATTTGTTTTGGATACAGATGCTAGCGCGCATGGTATTGGAGGTGTGCTATCCCAACAGATAGACGGCAAGGAGAAGGTCATCGGATATTTCAGCCGAACGTTGTCCAAGCCCGAAAAGAACTACTGTGTAACGCGACGAGAGCTGCTAGCCGTCATAGAGGGTGTAAAACATTATCATAAATATTTGTATGGACAACACTTCTTGCTCAGGACTGATCACTCAGCTCTACGATGGTTGCTACAATTCAAGAATCCGGAAGCTCAACTGGCACGTTGGATCGAGAGGCTCCAAAGCTATGATTTCAGTATCGAGCATAGAAAAGGTGGAAAACACGGTAACGCTGACGCTTTGTCACGTCGACCTTGCAGAATAGAATGCAAGCACTGCTCGAAAGCTGAACATAAGGAGGAGATTGTTGATATTCGGCTGTTACACATCGAATCTGGAGTGGACTGGCCAACAGAACAGCGTAAAGATCCCATTTTGAACAAAATTATTTCGGCAAAGGAAGAGAACAAGAAGCCCAGTAAGAAAGACATAGCAGCCGAAAGTCCACTTATGAAATCATACTGGGCTCAATGGGATAGTTTAGTTCTAGTCAATGGATCCCTGCAACGTAAATGGGAAAGCGAAGATGGCAAGAGCAGCCGAAATTTGATCATCGTTCCAGATTCCAAAATAAGAGACGTTTTGGCGGAGTTCCATAATGGTCCCAGTGGAGGTCATCTGGGAATAACCAAAACCGCCGATAAAGTGAAGCAACGATTCTACTGGGTTGGATGCCAGAAATCAATTGCTGAATGGGTAGCCAATTGCGAGAAGTGCATGAAGGCGAGAGGTCCAACAAGGAAAAGTCGAGGTCCTATGCAAGAATATAGACCAGGAGCCCCGTTTGAAAGAATAGCAATGGACGTGGCAGGCCCTTTCCCAGTAAGTGATTCTGGAAACCGTTATGTCCTTGTGGTCATGGATTACTTCAGCAAATGGCCGGAGGTGTATGCAATTCCAAACCAAGAGGCAAAAACGATTGTGGATGTGGTCAACAAAAACTGGATATGTCGCTACGGTGTGCCGTCCGAGATTCACTCAGACCAGGGAAGAAATTTTGAATCGGCCATATTCAAAGAGATGTGTGAATCCCTTGGTATCAAGAAAACGAGGACTACGCCATTACATCCACAATCCGATGGCATGGTAGAAAGGTTTAATCGCACTCTGGAGGAACATCTTCGAAAAGTAGTGGACAACGGCCAGAGGGACTGGGACGAGCATATACCAAAGTTTTTGCTGTCGTATAGATCTGCCATTCATGATTCCACCTCTCGAACACCGGCCAATGTTCTATTCGGAACTGAGTTGAAGTTGCCTGGAGATCTGATATTCGGCGCTAAACCTAATGAGCTCGCCATGGAAGAAAACAGAAACGACATCCCAAACACTTTCGGTGAAGTTCACGAATCAGTGCGCAACAAAATAAAAATGGTCAGCAACAGAATGAAGGCGAGATACGATCGTGCTGTAAATACTGAGGGCTTCCAAGAAGAAGAGTTGGTTCTGCTATTTAACCCGCAACGAAAGAAAGGATTGTGTCCTAAACTGCAAACACAGTGGGAAGGCCCATACAAAGTCATCAAGAAGATCAATGATGTTGTATACCGGATTCAGAAGGACGACAGCCCTAGATCAAAGATGAAAGTTGTACATCTGGAACGATTGGCTCCTTACGGAACAGGTTCTGTGCCTGTTCGGGACGAACAGGCTTAAGCGGGAGGCAGTGTTACGAATTTGATAATTATAGATATAAGTTTATTTAAATTAGTTTCCGTTAATTTAAAATTTAAAATTGTAACGATAAAATTTCGCTATCACTTGTTGGAATCATCTATTCATTTTCTAGTATTTTCCTGAATTTCTTTTATGTTCTTTTGTTTGCTTACCGAAATGTTAGTTCTTACTCTCTCATAGAATAGCAACCCCTTTGCTTTGTTATTCTGCATTCTCATTTCATCTCATTGTCTATTGTCATTATTGTTGTTGTTGTAGTAATGCGAGCATATATCAATGTGAGTGTGTATGTGTTTGGCAGCCACCAGGTAAACAACTTAATGGTCGTAGATCCTTCTAGCATTGTCTAAGAATGTTCTGGCGTTGCCAGAATATTGTAGTGCTACCAGAATGTTCTCGTATTGCCACACCGTCATATATAAAAGCGCTCACATGCTGCTAACGAGTCAGTCTTAATTAAAGCGTCAAACGAATAACTTCAGTGTGAACGAATTGTAAAGTGTGAAGTCATAGTAAATAAATTGTAGATTGTCGTTATTTAAAAGAACTGTGTTTTAATTGTCGGGTAATTAAAAACGCCTAAATATAAAAACGTAACAATATGTAATGTTACTACCACAATTGCCTAAAGTTGCCCACAGGCAACTTTTCAATTTAAAAAATTTCCCATCTGTTGTTTGTTTGCAATTCTAAGATTTGACTTCCAGAAATATTTTATTTGACATGTACTACAATAGATTTAATAAAAACTTTCAACATTTTAGATGTAATTTTTGAAAAAAGTCACATGTATAAAAACCTCTTTTTAAATTCGCAAATATTTTTTTCTTGAGGTACGTGCGTATTAATGAAACATTTTTTGCTAAAGGTGAGTATTAAGTTCGAGTTTAGCCGCTAAAATCGCTAAAGTGAAAACTAAATCAGTAAGAAAAATACATGAAATTATACGTATTTGTTGCAAATTTTATTAGAACTTGATG